>NW_018408763.1:56261-73626 GCF_002113885.1 Mizuhopecten yessoensis | reverse complement strand
TAATAGCGACCAGACTGTATGATAATAGCGACCAGACTGTATGTTAATAGCGACCAGACTGTATGTAAATAGCGACCAGACTGTATGGATAATAGAGACCAGACTGTATGTTAATAGCGACCAGACTGTATGGATAATAGCGGCCAGACTGTATGGATAATAGCGACCAGACTGTATGGATAATAGCGACCAGACTGTATGGATAATAGAGCCCAGACTGTGTGTTAATAGCGACCAGACTGTATGTTAAAAGCGACCAGACTGTATGGATAATAGAGACCAGACTGTGTGTTAATAGCGACCAGACTGTATGGATACTAGCGACCAGACTTTATGGATAATAGCGACCAGACTGTATCGATAATAGCGACCAGACTGTATGGTAATAGCGACCAGACTGGATGGATAATAGCGACCAGACTGTATGTTACTAGCGACCAGACTGTATGTTAATAGGGACCAGACTGTATGGTTAATAGCGACCAGACTGTATGTTAATAGTGTAACGGAGCCGCCTAGTCACTTCATTCAATATTGTCTCCGTCTAGTTCTAGACTAGATCGTTTGCTGGTAGCGCAAAACAACGATCTTACACAAGACTCGCAAAAGCTAGCTGGTAACGCTCGACTTGAACCGTAGTACTGGTAGCGTACTTTGTAGAACTAACATGAAGTATTAAGTAAACTCAAGTTTTGTGTACCACATAGACTGATTTTATTAAATGACACATATATAGTATGTTATTCTGAATATCCTTCACACAAATCTTTACATAGTAGTCATACAACAACCACACTAACCTTATCCTAGGTCTTGACACTGAAGTCTCCGGTACTGTAATTCCGGTAAGAAATCCACGTATGGGTAGAATATAATATATATATAAAGCATTCCTAATGAAAGTGACAAAGTTATGAGACTGAATAAGTTATGTTAATTTAGGTTTCAAAGGCCGAAAGAAGTATAAATGATGTCCGAATAATGAAGACTAAGTGTATACGTAAAAGTCAATAAATCTCTATGTCTAAAAGTCTATAAGTCTAACGAAAATACAAACGTTCGCTCTTTTATACTCACTCTCAAGCACAACAACAAATCAAAACATCGTATGTCGGTCCTAGAATAAACAACCAATCGAATAACTGTAAATAAACATCGCGTTTATTTACCGAACTCGAACATTCATAAACTCCCGCTATTCGGTGATCGCAACTCTAAGACCGGAAATACGTAACAACTGTCACTCTCCGTACATGCACACTCTCACAACAATGGCAGCCTCCATCACACTACAGAACACGCACCAAGACTCGTCGATAAGACGGGAACTACAGTTATAATACATGCAATTATCAAGGTTTATATGAAAGGTTCAATTAATACATCAACAATACAACTATATATATCATCCAAGCGACACAGCGCCCTTACTTTGTTCGAAAATAACACTNATGCTGTCCTTCTCCGTGAGCTTGTGTAAAGGTTTCGCGATGGTGGCGAAGCCTTTGATAAACTTTCTGTAATAGGATGCAAGTCCAACAAAACTTCTCAACTCTTTTACTGTTTTGGGGACTAACCATGCTTTTACTGCCTCAATTTTTCCTGGATCAGGGGAAACTCCTTCCTCTGACACAATGTGACCTAAGAATTTGACCTTCTTTTGGAATAATTTGCATTTCTTGGGAGAAATCTTGAGTCCTGCTTCTCCTATTTTACTTAAAACTTCCTGTAGCCTCCTCTGGTGTTCTTCAAATGTCTCGGAGAATATAATAACATCATCGATGTATATCAAACAGGTACGCCACTGGCATGGTGCTAAAACGCTTTCCAGGAGACGCTGAAAACTTGCTCCAGCATTACATAATCCGAAAGGCATTGATTTAAATTCATACAGGCCATTATGGGTGACAAAGGCTGTTTTCTCCCTGTCTGATGGGTCGACTTCCACTTGCCAATATCCGCTCTGCATGTCGATCACAGAGAACCATTTTGAACCTCTGAGGGTGTCGAGAGAATCATCGATCCGCGGTAGAGGATAAGAATCCTTTATGGTAAGTTCGTTCAACTTTCTGTAGTCGATACAGAATCTCACTGATGAATCTGCCTTCTTCACAAGAACTATCGGCGATGCCCAAGGTGACTTTGAATGTGTTATTACTCCTGCCTTAAGCATGCGTTTGACTTCCTGTTCAGCTATCTCCTTCCTGGCTAATGGTAGCCTCCGAGGTGCTTGTTTAACTGGCCTTGCATTCCCAGTATCTATTTTATGATAACCTTGCTTGGTTTTTCCTAAGTCATCTTTATCCTTTGCAAACACATTCTTATTAATGTTTAATATCTGTTTCAGCTGCTTGACCTTGTCATCATCCAGATGCTGCTTACTGGATTCTACGGTTACCTCTAGATACTCTGGAACACTGTCATCCGGAACAGGTGGTGTCTCATCCAATTGGCACAAGTATTCTGCCTCCGGTCCAGCTGATTGTTCTTCGTCCCTCACATGACATGATCGAACCACCATACATTCTGCTGTGATTGTCTTTTTATATATCCTCTGTGGTTGGTTGGTCATATTGGCTACTCGGACTGGTATGACCTCTGATGACGGGTCAAATATACTTTTCCCCACAAGTACTCCTATCTTCGTCAACTTACAGCTTCCTTCATCAATGATAGCTTGGTGTCCCACCGGTATGTCCCCTACTATCTTAGTTGGTAATATCATCTCACTACTGGCTGGTATCACCACATTCTCTGTTAGTGACAGTTTGAATACAGATCTTGACCTCTGGCTCTCCAAGTAACATTTGGCTGCCTTACCATTGAAGGTCACTGTTCCTCTCCCTACATCCATAACACAGTCATTCTGTTTCATAAAGTCATATCCAATGACAGCCGGTACTTCAATATCAGCTACTATCATACGACACTTCTTAATTTTCCCCGAAATCTCCAGTGGAAACATTGCCATACCCATCGGCGTAATGACCTTCCCATCGGCCACTCTCAGTTGTCCACAATTTCTGCTCAAATCTGGTCGTCTACTCTCTGGTAACTCGAGAAATACCTTGCTACTAAGTACAGAAATAGTTGCTCCTGTATCCAATAAACTATCTATCTCCTTACTATACAGAGATACCTGTAAAAATAATCCATCATTACTTGTATGTTTAATCTCAAACACACATTGGGGTCCCTCTTTGTTTTCCTTCATACTTTCTCTATCTTTTTCCTCTTGGGTTAAAACATGCCCCTTTGTCCTAACCCTTACTGGTTTAAATGACTCCTCTCCTCAGTTCGTGAACCTGAATTATTACTGTAAGGAACATTCTGTTGATGAGTTCCATTGGGTTGTCTCCCCTCCCTAGGTGATTGTCTCTGTCTTCTTGGCTCTTTGCAATCTCTCATGATATGACCTGGTTTTGAGCAGTTGTAACAGGTACGCGTCTCTGTATTCATTCTACGTTCCTCCATTTTTGCTATGTTGAATTCATCTTCCTGGCCATACTCATCAAAAGTCTGTTGACGTACAGTGTGACGAGCTGTGCCACTTTTCCTCTGGTGACTCACCATAAAGGCTTCATATTTCAGGGCTGCATTCAATGCATCATCAATGATTTCAGAACTTGACTGGCATACTGCCCATTCCATGTCTCTATCTGTTAGGGCTTCTCTGAAACATCTGTAAGCCAAACTTTCTCTTACTTCTCCAGGTGCTGTAGGATACCCTAATCTCACTAGGCGTTTGACATCTTGGGCCAGATCTGTCAGGCTCTCATTTGGTTTCCTTGTCTTGGAGGTAATTTGAGCTCTGTACATCTCGCACTGATTTTTCGGTTCGAACCTAGCTGTTAAAATGCTGACCAAACCTTTGAATGATTGCATGTCTTCACACTTAAGATCTGATATGACGCCTCTTGCTGTTCCAGTCATGGATGCAGCCAACTTAAGACTCTTCATTTCATCTGTCCACTGATTCAACCTGGATATCAATTCATAGTGACTCAAGTAGTCGATGAGATGTCTGTACTAGACTTAACATAAGCTGCACTGGAACTCGCCGGAAAATGTACTTGGAGTGTTCATGACAATAATTTTGATAGTTATCATTTCCCTATCATAACAAAATATTGATGTAGACCACTTTGTAATAATACAGACATTACGGCGCGGCAGAATTTTAATAAAGCTGATTGGGCTGGATACACGTCATCCAGTGAAAGGGAAATAACTCCAGTACTTATACGAACTTAATTAATGCCAATATCACTCTTACAAATAAATATGTTCCATTAAAGAAGAATAAAAAGTACAAATATTCTGCGATACCGTGGTGGAATTGGGGTGTCAACGGGCCGTACGTGCCAAGCACAAAGCCTATAATAAGGCAAGACAGTTTTGATTGTAAAGACCTACAAGATTACAGAGAGAAAAGACAACAAATAATTAAAAATGCAAAAGAAACTTATTGGGAAGACTATTGTACCAATAAAAATAAAGACACTTCAATGACCAAAATTTGGAAAAATGTTAGAAAGATAAACAATCATACCACTAGTACACAAATACCTGCTATAATAGATATGAATACGAAAGAGTAAGTCACGGAGAACAAACATAAATCCAAATTATTTGCAGCATTCTTCTCTTCAATAAGCAATACCAGTAACTATAAACCTGAATTTATAGAACATAAAAGTGAATTTGACAAAATGTATTTTGAATATATTAATGATCTACATGTAGAGCCCAGTGACCACCATATTAACATTAACATTTCAGGAATTTACAGACGCGCTTGCGCAAACAAAAGAAACTAGTCCTGGGGATGACGCCATAACATATAATATGTACAAAAAATAAGGTGTAACAGCGCAAATAGTTCTTCTGGAATTTATATATTTAGTGTGGGATAAACACATCATCCCAAGTAGTTGGAAACACTCCATAATAATCCCGTTTTTTAAACAAGGGCAAAAAAAACCCAACAATTTACCACGTTCCTACAGGCCCATATCTCCAACATCAACGATATGTAAAATCAGTTATTTTTCAACATTACCTTTTTGAAATCAAACCGAACATTCTATAAGCATTTTTAGTACACGAAAGGAAATTTCAAAAATGTCACGAGCGAATATTTGATTATCTCTGTGAAAAAGTCCCGAAACTTTTGAAAAGGAATATACCAATTATAACAGATAGGGAAAAGGGTGTTTCTAACGCAATTAAAAAGGTGTTACAAATCTGTACTGCTGGAATCATAGTAAGAGAGACTTTAAATACTGGTTACAAAACAATCACGCAGATAGTTCTGAGATAGCTGTTTATTTACAAGATTTAACTAGAATTATACAGTCAGATGAGGATGATTTCGACGAGACAGCCAATTAGCATTAAACTATTTCAACAATCACCTTCAGAATGACATCAAATTACACGCTGCAAAGTGGAACATTCAACAGTTCAGTGGTCTGTATAATCCTTTGTCGGGAGTAGTACAAAGTAAGGCTTTTGGCACAGGGTCATTGAGTGCACTCCCCTATATAATCCTTACCACCACCCCGCACCACCCTGCAGCACCACCCTAACCGGGTGGTACCGATCGATGACGTCACAGGGGGGGGGGGGTTATCATGTATTTGGGTTTTTCCTGACTGCATCTATTTATAGCGACAACCTATAAACGAGGGGGGTACCGATCGATGATGTCATAGGGGGTTCTCATGTAAATAAAATTCTGACTGCATCTATTTGTAGCGGTCCGATTACATCACGTTTAGAAATATCGAAACCGGTTTCAACCGGATCGGTGATGTTCTCGAATCTTCTAATACAATAACAATACAAATATACGTACAACATTTTATTTTCCCAGTCGCGATGGAATGAACGTAGGTCGGAGAGCCATCCCACGTCCACTCTTACAAATATTACCTATTCTATCATGGACAATATCAATATTTACATCTACATGAGAGTCATCTACCCGCAATACGGTACTAGAACGATTTGTTTATATATACGCTCTTTCCCATAACATGGGGTCTTGACATTTTCTAGGGTAGTTCAATCCCCTAGAAATCGGTTACATCTGACGCGCGTATCCAGGAATTAATTTTTTAGGCCAATTTAGACATTTGACGTAGTGTTGTTTGTTACGACCTTTTCCTCTAGTTTTCAATGTGGTTTCAACCTTCCACATGTCATCTTCCCTTACGTTAACTTTCTGTAGCTCGGACTGATAGAAAGTAACTTTAATTTCATCGCCATCGTAGTCTTTGACACTGTACACAGGCGAGCCTCCACGTAGTATCTTTTGAGATATGGTAAATATCTCCCCCGTCCATTTTTCGTCGTATTCCCGTGTGAATGGATTCCTAAGATGTCACAAACGCACTTTATCCCCTACTTTAAACCTGAACGTTTTACGAACTTTTTTAGTCTTTCGTAAGATCGACTCTTTCTTCGGCAGGTACATCCTCCACCAGACAGATGTTTCGTTATTTTTGTTAACCTTAGTTGGAGCTGTCCCAATGGTCCTGTGATACGTATTGTTGTAGCTGTCGGCGAACGTCTGGAGTTTTGTCATGTATTCGTAATTCCTTATGTGTGTGAAATATCTATACATTCTTGACTTGATGGTCTTGATAACGCGCTCGGACACGGCAGCCTTGGTTTCGTTTTGGTCATAAAGATGCTGAATATGGTATTGAGTTATCGGTGCGAATCCTGCTAGGTTGTCTCCCTTCGCTGATAATCTCACGAAGAGCCTTTGTTACGGATGCCCCTGTTTCGTCTTTTAGAGGTTTCATCCATAGAAATTTTGAGAACACGTTTATCACCACGAGTACGTAGGAATAACCGTTGTTTTCTTTCTGAAACTTGACCATGTCCATGAGATCGGCAGACCATTGGTCGTCGATTCCTGTCACCAAGATTCTGTTTCGTTTGAATGGTCGTCGGATGGATAGCTAAAGGCTGTACGGTTCTTGTCGATGTAACCATTTTATTATCTTGTATTTACTAATGACGTATTTTCCAGCTTTTCTCACGTATCGATACAATTTATCAGGCACAGAGAAACTCCCAGCATTGGTAGGATCGTTATAAATGTCTGATAAATAACCTTCCCAAGCAGACATCCTTCTTCATCGAGTTCTAGACGTTGTATGAGGTTCGTTCTGATGTATTGATTCTTTTATTAGTTTTCTTCTTCAGAATTCTCAAACTCTTCCTCTTCATCCTCCTCATCTGCGGATTCATCATCATCATCATCATCCCACATCTCTTCTAAGCTTTTCGATCCTCATAACCATCGTCAACGAATTCTACGACATCTTCCATGATTTTCTCGTGAACCAATCCGTCTTGTAACTGAAGAATGTACCGGATAATTGACCCGTATTTTTCGTTAAATAGATCCATGTCTTTAAATTTCATCTTTTCGTTTGCTTTCTCCTGGGCTTCGCCTTCAGACATATCTTCATTTACGTATTTCTCCTACTTTTGATTCCATTTCTTCTCGTTTGCAGACCTGACTTCATTCATCATGCTATCGAAAGCTTCGTGTTCTTCAGTATCTCTATTTTCCTCGTCGGACTTCATATGCGATCCACCTTTTTGGTTTAGGCTCATCTTCTTCGTTTATAGATTCTCGTTTTCTTTTAAGGGAGTCGTTTTCCGAAAACCATTTTTTCTCGTGTCTCTGTAAATCATGCATGTCTTGGAACACAATACCACAATCGTCACAGGCAGGCATTTCTTCTGTTTCTAAGGACAGCTCTTGTTGTTGTTGTTGTTGCTGCTGTTGCTGCTGCTGCTGGTAATACGTCCGCTCGGTTGGAGTGTCTGCCTCAAAATTATCCTTAGTTTGGTCTTTCTGCCCTTTTTTAGGCTGTCCAGAAAAAACTTAACTGCGCATGCGTAATGACTCGGGTGTTGATGGTTTCAAATCGACGAGAAGATATCCGTACGGCTTGGTGGTGGCTTCTTTGAAATGTCTCATCAGGTATTGAACATTTTCAGGGTACATCTATCTGGCTAAAGTCATAATCTGCTGTTTATCGATGTGATTATTGAACAATACCAGGTAGTGGCAATTTCTCCTCTGTGTGGGGTCTTTATTGCAGTAGAGGTTCTGATTGATGGCAATGACAGACATGTTTCTGTGGTGGCTTCCCTCCGTAAACAGTTCGTTAATGCGAGGGTCCTTGCTGGCTGTCGACATCAGATCGTCGAAGATGACAAGGTTTCTTACTCCATGATCCAGGAAGGAATCCTGGTCTAAATCCAGTGGTATCCCCTGAATAAATTCAACCTCTGGTATAACGGTTGCCTTGATAACGTCATAGAGGGGCTGCCATCGTTTGTAGAGCCATACAATCCTTTGTGGAGGAGGTGATATTTTGGTCAAGCAGTTTTGTAGCGGTAACTTGGGTCCCGATACATTTGCTGTGAATGGATGCTTGAAGACAAAGTACTGCTGCTGCTGCTGCTGCTGCTGCTGGGTAAATACAGCATATACCGGCTGCTTCATAATGTCTATGTAGGATGGTTGCTGCTGCTGCTGTTGTTGTTGTTGTTGTTGCTGCTGCTGCTGCTGCTGCTGCTGCTGCTGCTGCTGCTTCGTCACTCCATCTCCATGGTAGGACGGCTGTTCTTCCTGATGTTTGTGTCTTACGTGACGTTTTAAATATTGTGGCAAGATATATTCACTTAAGCAAATATGACACTGGTACGTCATATGGATGTGTACTCTTCGGCTTATTCCGTTTTGTAGGAGATACCTCTTGTCGTCGAATGGTGATAGACCCCTTTTGGTCATGGATATATTGTAGATTTGATGCCTATAACTTCTTATCTGATTTATTTGGGACATAACGACTTTTTTTTGAAAAAGACAGTCCTGGTAATACTCAAAACATGTATGGTTTTCGATGACATATTTTTTAATGGCTTTTGCCTTCTTTGATTCTACGTAAGTTTCCACCTCTTTGCCATCTTTCTCTTCCTTGACGTCATATGTGTACGCATACATTTTAGCCTTAAGTCCCACAAAGGCATGAATAGCGTTTCCATAGGTCTCGTCCTTCATTTTCCCTAATTCTTTCTTGTTTGTCAAACTGTAGAGGGGGTGATCTTTCTTATACTCCGATGTGTCGAATAAGTGTCGGTCTTTAAGCATGTATACACATACAAATATACACTGAACAATATATCGCTAATATTAATGATATTACACCATAATTCGTCCCTTAATTCGTCAGTAGAACTACACTGCAGAACTATGTGGATGACCACAGTTATGACATAAGTCATTATGAGCCAACCACCTCATGGTAACAATTAATTTCATTATGTAATAAACAGCTTCTCTATTTCCTTGGAACTTTTTACATAATTACCACCGCTGGTGTGGAACTAACTTGTCATGTATTAAAACAAACCTAGAGAAGTCTGTTTTATTACACATCCTATTTAACCGTACTTTTTCTTCATATCCACGCACAGCATTTTTAACCTGCATTTTCCAACGTGTTTTAAGAGGAAACCATCCCTCATTTATATACTTCTGAACCGGATCATATAAATGATATTTTCTTAGAATCCTTAGGTTATCATACGCAAAACCATACCTGACATTATTTTCTGCATCCAGATTTACAATAAAAAGTATTGTAAATAGTAAACGAGACGAGAGTGTCGTACTATGTAATCTGCATAGCCTACCGAAAAACAATAACTTTTTAGTATCGATATATCCTTCTATGCTTGTCCAACCCAGGAGGCCAGCACACATATCGGTTCTTGTTCGGATTGCGAAACCCTGAATGGATTTGACAATAAAGTGTTGCGCCCTCTCTAACATTAATATTTCTGTGTTTATTAGATTCCAAACTTCACAGCCGTACAAGGCTGACGCATACACTTTAGTTTTAATTATTTTACCTGTAGTTAGAGGGTATAAAGCACTAGGGTGACAACCAGAACGAATTAGACTCATTGTTCCACTACAAAACTTATTACATGCACGAAGTGTGCGTTCCATATTATTTAATTTATTATTTAACATAACTCCAACATGCGTTACGTTGTCAACTTCCGGAAGGGGGCAACTATAAAGATGAAAAATACTATTTGCATCAATTTTCTTTCTCCTTGAAACTGTTACAATGCTACTTTTTGTCGAAGAAAAAATAAATCTCCATTTTTTGCTGTAGTTCTCGCATAACTGTAACATATGTTGTAAATCAGTACGCTTAGTACACTAGACAGATGTCATCCGCTTGGGTTGGAATAATTTGCTATAATTGCCCCCATTCTGACATTGTTCAACCGTATTTAACAAATCATTAATGAATACTAGGTACATTTTTGCCGACAAGGCGCTCCCTTGTAAGATTCCCCTCTCCATCACAATCCATCTGGATAGAATGCCATTACTCACTACACAACTAGTTACATTTGTATAAATTGCTTTCATATCAATCCACAACTCCGATTTCAACCCCATCGTATACAGTTTATATAACAAGCCACCGTGCCACACTGTGCCAAATGCCTTACTGCTATCAAGGAAACTTACATACACATTATCTCCTCTCTCAATATTATAATTCACACATTCTTTTAAGTTGAATGACGTTAGCTTACTACATAAACCTGCCTGATAGGCAGACTAGGAAAAGAGCTCGAATTTAGGACTGGATCTATTCTCTTCGTTAATATCATTCCAAATATCTTAAAAATGACGGGCAAGAGAGTAACTCCACGGTAGCTATTCGGATCATCTCTCGGTTTTCCATTACCTTTGTGTATAGTTACAATTACACCTTTTTTTTACAATCACCTGGTATGTAATGATGTTTGATTAAAGAATTAAACAATTTGGACAAGTGACGATACAGTAGGACATTCCCATATCTTAAATGTTCGTAGACTACATTATCAAACTCCCCTGTTTTCTCTGCTCTTAATTTTTCACATACATTCTTAACCTCTGTTTCCGTGATTGGTTCGTCCAAAAATTCGTTTCCATCTTTTAAAGTCGTTTTTTCAATGAAGGCAACTTGTCTCAAAATTTGCTTTTCAAAATTTGCAACAAACATTGGGTTTGGCTTACTTTTAAACAGCTCTTCAAAATGCCCAGCCCATTTCTCGCTGATAACTCTAGGGTCTCTATAAAGTTAAAGTGATGGGTGATCCCATTATCGTTATATTAAAATGCTAGTGCTTGTTGAAATTGGCCAATGAAATAGTTTATATGCCTCTGAACTGTGTTCACGTTCACCAATCCAGTATATATATATTTGCGTTGCTGATTAGGTGTTCTGGTCAGTCTCACTCAAATCGGGTCAATTCGGTGCTTGGAAGGGTGTCGGGTTGAGTCAGAAGGTGATCCCGTCGCTGTCCTGCATCCTGCGCAGCGATCTTTTTGTGACTATCTTCGTCAAGTGTGATATTCTTATCGTCTGTATCGTATGTCGTCTGTACGTGAATCCGTTCGTCCGTGCTTGTGTCTGATTGCGAAATACAGTCCGTATGTTAGATCGCTATAGGCGAGCGTCCGTCGTCGAAAGTGTAAGTAGTATAGGTAAAACCTGCTGTTTATGACACGTCCGATATGTCCGATATGGAGGAATTGGATAACGAGGAGATTACTTCAGCGGAGAACTTTGAGCGGTTTACGCAGGGATTTCACACCCCACAACCTGCAGAGAGAAAGAGACCAAGGCGAGAGTCGCCGATAGAACAGGTGAGCAGTACTCAAAACTTAAACAAAGTTATAATGAAATCCAGTTCTTGTAAGTTAGCCAATAAGAGTTTCATTATAATCCAAAAATTAATTACATGTGTATTAGAATACCCTACCAAGACAAGGGCCTGGGAAATGGAGATCTTCTAATTACTTGCGCAGACAACATGCAGAAATAAAATGCTGGGACTAGCAACTGTAGGTGAGTAAAGAATAACAGTAAAGGTGCCAGTCAACTCAGAGAGGTCTGAGGGCGTTATTAACGGATTTGAGTACTGACATACCTGAGGAGGAAATCCTAGATAGTCTCAAAAATAAAGGTGTTTTGAAGGCCATACGTATGAAAGACCGGAGTCCAGTAATACTGTACGGCTTGTGTTAAACAGTCGAGTGTTGCCTGAGCGTTTAGCTCTTGGCTATCGCACATTTCAAGTTAAGCAATATGTCTCACCCCCTTCGAGGTGTTACAAGTGTAATAGGTAGTCAGTCCGCCACCCAGTCCGTCTGTTCTTCCGTAACAGCACCCCAGGAGCCTATACAGTGTCCGTGTCATTACAAACATTTCTCAGTCTAGTCGTGTCCGTCATCGCCAAACTAAGTAATGGCTCGAGTTGGTCGGATATTTTAATCTACGTATTGAGTCAAGCTGAAACCTTATTTGGTGTAAAGCTTGACAGTACACAACTGCCCGAAACACAATTAAGTTAAAATGTGACCCAATACCACCACTGGTATAGGCATTCTCCAGTTGAATGCCAGGAGCATCACTAAAAATGGCATATAATTTATCAACTGTATTGAAAGTAGACCTGATATCAATGTAATATGTCTACAGGAAACCTGGCTCCACGATGATATAGTTTTACTATACCAGGATTTTACCCTCCAATATAAAAAAAAACCGTCCTAATACACACCTTTTTTCAGTTATCTCCTCGTTAGTTCTCATATTTTGATACAGGGGGCGTTAAAATCGGCCGCCATTACGACCGTGATTGACAACAATAAACAAATTGGAGGCGCAAAAGACTCAATTTTCTGCAGCGAATATGTAAGCTAAATTATATGGAACTATTAACGAATTCGACATAACAACACCGTAGGAACTCAAAGGTCTCATTCTAAACATTGGTAATCTGTTGACATTCGACCTGATTCTATCGAACCGGCTGAATGGAAGGTTGATATGCGAGCATGGCCGACTGTTATTTACGGTAACATTTACAATTACTTGGTCCACAGTCGGGCGCTAGATGGCGATGATATGGAAAACTTTAAATCTTTGGACAATTTAAACAATTTTCAGAGTGGATCTGTAGGTAGAATTGTATACGTTAATGTAGATGACGATTTAGTATTGCTAGCATCGGAGGTGAGATCGTCTCAAAAGGCAAACCAAGATTATCATTTACCTTGGGTGTTGTGTAACCATAACGGAAGGATACAAACGGGAGTGTACGTGTGTTGCTGGTAAAAGCAAAACGTGTTGTCAGGTCAGGGCAACTAGGAACTAGGAAACTACTTCCTTAGGAAATATCAGGAGATTGAGATTAGTTATGATGTGGACTTCTGTACTGTAGAAAGGAAATCACAAGATAATGGAAATTCCACTTTCAGAAATTTCTGCCAAGAATTGTTGATGATTTTGAATCTGCTAGGTTTCTGTTAACTGCTAAATACAGTAAGAACTGATAACAAATGAGTCAGAAAATAAAATATCTTTATTGCATATTTACATGTACTTGTTGTTCAACTTTTGTTGAAATCTGAAAAATTTCATGTATTCACCATTACAAGAGTGTTACTGCTACAAGTAAATAAACTTGTAAAAGTTTTTTTTTTTATATTCTAGTACATTCTCATGTTCATTTGTGAGAATAGCCAATCAAATATCTGGCAGAAAGCAATGATTGACTGACATTAACATAAAGATATTTAAAGCCACAATAATTACATTGTAACCTCTGTAATTTCTAGAACACAAAAAGTATCTGCCCACCAAACTCATAAAAGGGCACCAATTTTTGGTTGGAATTTTACTTGTCATATGTATCTATAATTTGTTACAGATAGGCATATATTTTGAGAGAAAAAAATAAGGTTTTCTCCCAATTATCGTTTATACTATCACTGGGGGTGGTAATTTTACTGAGAATTGATTTAAACTTCTAGAACGTGTTGTATTAATATGAACACTACAGTTTAGGTTCAAATACTTAGATTGAAATACTTATAACTATTTACGTGTGCTAGCAACTTCTATTGTGTTGTTTACTTTATCAGACTTGAGATGAAAATTTTAAATTGTTGTATGGAAGTAGCATTTAAAAGTTTCTTGGGGGGGCTTTTAAGTCCAGTTTCTGCATAATGCTTACAATGTGGGATCCCTCTACGACCTTAGCTGTTAATAGGACGTAAAACAATCTAAAACCAAACGTATGCCACATTTCTGTACCTGAAGAGAGAGTGCAGTTTAAAAAAAAGTTAAAAAAACAAAAACATATGGGAAATGTAATTTAGCTATATATATACAACATGGAGATATCTCCCAGATTATCAAATTCCTGCTATATCTTGTAAACTTACTGCTAAAATCGTTAATATAGGACAATACAACTGTTTACCTCGCTCTGAGAGTGTTAAACAGGGCTAGCTTATATTTATAATTACCGTTCAACGGGAGGTAACTCCAGTTAGTCTCGTGTGTTTATTGGGGTTCTTGGTTCAACTTGTTCGGACTCGGAATGAATACTTCACTGAGTGTAATCAATAATAATTCCCTTCACAATTGGGTCAATGTCCTGTATCTGTTATAAAAAAGTGTCAGAAACATTAAGTAACAGAAAATTAAATCGTTGATTTATTTCGATACAGACTGTGGTTTGTATGTAACACACTGTGACAGAATGAAGATTGGTTTCTGTAATGACGTTTTGTTTGCGGCCAACGCTTGGTTTTGGTAAAGTTATTGATTTTCTGACAATTTTTTAAGAAAACTGCGATCATTTGTATATATACGTCGCGGTCAGCTGTCCGAAAAATGTATTTTTTTAACATTCAAAACAATTTACTGAATTAATGATATACCAGCAAGTATTCGACAAAATGACATTTTAGGTAAGCTTCCTGAATTACTGAGGTTTTGATCGTATTGCAAATACAAAGTCCGTAATTATTCTTCATGACGGACATTATATAAATATTACATTCATTAACAGGTGACAGTGAATATTGTCAACCCGAGAAAACCATTGTCACCCGAGGCGAAGCCGAGGGTGACAATGGGTTTTGGAGGGTTGACAATATTCACTGTCACCTGCTAATGAATGTAATATCTATTTTGCTACACCAAAAGTCAATGTAGCTCAGAAACGGCAGCAAACCTCGATAATGACATCTTGTTTGTTGATAGTCTGCTGTTTACAATCGCTATCGCACCGGCGCTTGATGAAATTGGCTGTTGCCGTCAAACGTTCTTGTGACCATCACGGGGGGGAAACGAAGCGGTGCACGCACATTTTTTGCGCATGTGATATTTTTCACTGTCTCATGGCAATATCCCCCGCGCCCCTTAAAGCCAATGTATTTTCGGAGGGTGACAGAGATTTTTGTTTCATTTTCTCCCAACCAATCAAATAGCTATAAATTCACTTGAGGTGTAACAAATTTAAATGATAAATTGAACTTGATAATACTATGTCTTCCAAAATAATATCTAGACATAAATTTTCTTCTGATTTGCAGTATTTTGTGATCATTACAATTAAACAAATAATGATTTTCGTCTCCAAGTTCATTCAGGTCGCAAAGAATACATTTTCTATCTTCTCTTTGAATGTTATTCCATCAACCACATTCAGTCATAAATTTAACATTAAAAATTCTTAATTTATAATTAACAGTTGCTAGGTTTGGAGGGAGATTTAGCAGGTATTTTTCTAATACTAAGTCATGTTTATAGATTTGGTCCCTTTAGGTAAATTGAGAAAACACCGCTTCTTCAATTATTAATTCACGACCATACAACATGACAGGATTAATAGCTTTATCGGAAATATCTAATTTACAGTCAATTGATAGATTATGGTCTCTGCATTTAACAATAGCACCATGCATTTCCCTAAGGCCCTTATCATATAATTGTCTAATATTTAACTGCGTGAAACCATTTTGGGTAAAATGGACACCAAGATATTTGAATTATTTCACAATTTCTACTTCATTTCTGTTAAAGGTAAAACGTATATTTTGGGATACTCTCCCTCTACCAAATATCAATATTTTTGTTTTATTGATATCCCCTTTAGGATGCCACAATTTTGAATAATCATAAAACACATTGAGTTGTTTTGGTAAATCTTCTGGGGTGTCTGCTAACAAAATAGTGCCAGCAGCATATAACATTACATACAACTTTAGATATACGTGTAACTCATTCTCAAGTTTCCCCTCCAGATTGTATAGGCCTGTACAGTCATTAGATTCTAAGTAAATCAGGGTCATTTAGATGTTAAGAAAATAAAAATGGGGAAAGATTTTCACCCTGCCAAACTCCAGAATTATAAGTAAAATTATTGGAGAATGTTCCATCTTTCATTACTTCAGCCTTAATACCATTGTTTTACAATAACTTTAAAACATTTTCCATCCACATTATTTGTAATTAATTTGTTTCACAATCCTATTCTCCAGACACTGTCGAACACTTTCTAAAAATCTATACAAGCACAATATATACGGTTTTTGGATTGTTTTGAAAGTTTCAAGTAATGAGCATAATGAAAATATATGATCTAAAGTAGAATGTTGTCTACGAAAAAACTAGTTTTCAAGTTCGACATTGTCTGCACATGTATTTAGACGCTCGTTAATTACAGCAGAATGGACAGTTTGAGGCTTTCTCCAACTTAAAACTAAAATTTGTATTAATAATGGACTCTTTTTGTGTTCAGAATGGACAGCTACTGAACAATGTACAGGTATTGAAGTCAACAATGACGAGGCGTGTATGCTGTATGAGCTATGGTCATTCATGCATGAATGCATATTGTTAACCTACTGGACAGGTACAAGTAGAGTTACTATATTTGGAAATGCACATGCTTTTCATGTCAAAATACTGATATAGTGAAGCTTGGTAATTAAAAGAGATAACATCTGATTCTCAAGAGAGGAAAGTGTCACTATCAACATCTTTTTGGGAAATTTGTGATGTAAAGACATGTTGATTAAGACAAAACATAGAACAACGATAATTACTAAAATTGCACATCAATTGTCAGCTATTAAACACACAGATACGTTTGGTGTTTTCCATTTCTCTTTACTGTGCGAAAACCTACAATATAGGAAAAACAATGAATACATTCACTCTCACAAAGACATACAATGAATACATTCACTCTCACAAAGACATACAATGAATACATTCACTCTCACAAAGACATACAATAAAAACATTCACTCTCACAAACACATACAATGAATACATTCACTCTCACAAAGACATACAATGAATTCATTCACTCTCACAAAGACATACAATAAAAACATTCACTCTCACAAAGACATACAATGAATACATTCACTCTCACAAAGACATACAAT
>NW_018408763.1:51356-55185 GCF_002113885.1 Mizuhopecten yessoensis | reverse complement strand
TTTGCTTGACTACGCCCTGGTGTCCACGGCTAGAATGACCAATACCTCGTTTGCCCTACCACACTTTCCTACCTTGCACGTGCGTACAACGCGTCACTCTCTCATTGGACAATAAATCCTTCCTACGATACCCGACGAAAACACCCGAATACCGTACCTATAGGACAATTATTTTCCGCTATTCTCCGAAACGCGGAAAATATGAAATAACCGGAATGTAGTGACGGGATTATAGGGTGCTTTGTACCAATCACGATCATTTGATTAGAAAGGACGGGCACTCTCTCTCAAATATAAATAGGGCCTACTTTGAAGTTTGTTAGATTACATGAGAATACAATACAATATTCATCACTTGCCCCGGAAAGTGCCGACAGTCTCCGACTGATCTGGCCTATAACATCCCAACGCCGACAGATCAGTGAGGCGAAACCCGCATGGGTGGAGTCACCCGTCAACCAACCAACCAATTTATACTTCCTTTTTCTGGCCGAGTCCCGAATGAAGAAGGCTCGTTTGGCAGACGGGCATAAAAAGCCCTAAGGTTTTCAAAACTGTTATGTAAATATCATCAACAAGTAAGTAATATGATTAACCTTCGTATGCTGAATGTAAGATTAAGTGTATTTAATTAATTCCACGAACGGAAGGGATTCAATCCACTGAAAATGGTATCAGGGGTTGGGCCGCCATGTATCTTCAAATTATCATGTACGTTTTTGTAATTAACTTCCCTGTCGGTTAACAATGGCGTTAGGTCCCGGTATCACGTTTCTACCGTCTTGTTTTAAAACAGTACACGGAGTATTCAACTCCATGCATTTGGAAGTCTTCTTAAGATTATAAGCAGTAACACTATACCCTAATCAAAAACGAAAGTGAAAACGAAGTTTGGAATTACCAGGGGTGGAGCGATATTTTTTTTCCGAAGAAACATGTCATGTAACACAAAACGTAATTAGGTACCAGTCTTTGTATTGCACTTTCGCAAGGGTTTCAATCTAAGTCTTTACTTAATCATTCTTTTGCTCTTGTTTATTTTCTAGTAAAATGCCTGAATTTACTTTTAGTAATTTATCTATTTTAATTTTCTGATGAAAGAAACCTTTTTAGGTTTCTAATAAATATCTATCATATCTTAAAGCTGACAGTGCAAGTTAAAAAGCTTTCAACTGAGATTTAAATAAAAAAAAAATGAAAAAAATCTTTTCTGGTTTTGAGACCCAGTGACTATCTCTTCCTTCTGTCGTTTCTAAGTAGGCGTTGACATTTTAGTTTGTCCTTGCTTGGTAATGAGTATGGGTCTCGCTGGGTACAAAAAGCACATTACCTGTCAAACCGGTTATCATTCTACCACTGACAGTCTTTCACATGAATAGAACCGCACTCACACATGAACTTTTTTATTATGAACTCTTAGTCTTAGTCGTGTAGACGGTTTACTAGCAAAACACGTAAAAAATACGACACTCCCAGGTTTCTATAATTTACTTCCCTGTTCGTTAACAAAGGGGTTGAGTTCCGGGATCACGTGTCTACCATCTAATTTTAAAACAGAACATGGAATATTCAACTCAATGCATTTGGATGAAGGGTTTTGAGATTATAAGCAGTTCCACTAGTACCCTAATCAAAAGTGAAAGTGAAGTTTGGGATTACCAGGGGTGGATCCAGTTTGTTTTCAGGGGAGTGTCAACATTCTAGATTTCCAGTTGATTTTGCGAAGCATGTTGTCTGAAGAAACATGTCATGTTAAAAAAAACTAAGTTATATACTAGTCTTGACATTGTAATTTTTCAAGAGTATTGTTTTTTTACTAGAAAAATGCCTAAATGGAATTAATTTTATATTATTAGGACCCCGTATCGGAGATACGGGTGCCCTATAGTAATCACCCTGTCTGTCTGTCTGTCTGTCTGTCAGTCCACAAATTTTGTTCCTGGCTGATAACTTTGGTATTTATTGACCGATGTACATGAAACTTGGTCAAGATGTTCAGTTCATAAAAATACACATTTAGGTAAAAAGTCAAGGTAAAAGGTCAAGGTCATTAGGTTCAAAGGTCAAGGTCAAATTTTACATGTATTCACTGATGAACATTTTGTTAAGACATTATGGAGCAAAGTTGATCAGAATTAAACAAGAAGTCAACTGACCAAAGGTCAAGGTCATCGGGTCAGGGGTCAAGGTTAAAATTTGTAGCTTTTCACTAGTGAACATTTCGCTATGACATTATGAAGAAAAGTTGTTCGGAATTAAACAAAGAGACACACAGAGGTAAAAAGTTAAGGTCAAGGTCATGAGATTCAAAGGTCAATGTCAAATTTTGCATCTTTTCACTGATGAACATTTTGTTATGACATGACGAAGCAAAGTTGATCAGAATTAAACAACGAGTCAACTGACCAAAGGTCAATGTCATTGGGTCAAAGGTCAAGGTTACATTTTGTATCTTTTCACTGGTGAACATTTTGCTATGACAGGTTTAAGCAATGTGTCAAAGAATTAAACAAGGAGTCAATTGACCAAAGGTCAAGGTCACTTGGTCAAAGGTCAAGGTTAAAATTTTGTACCTTTACCCTGATGAACATTTTGTTATGACATTATGAAGCAATGTTGTTCAGACCTTAACACAGAGTCAACTGACCTTAGTTCCAGGTTACTGGTCAAGTTTTGTATTTTTCACTAATGAACATTTTGTTATGATATTAAGAAGCAAAGTTGGTCGGAATTAAAGAATAAGTCAACTGACCAAAGGTCAAGGTCACTTGGGTCCAAAGGTCAAAGACAAAGTGGATCTCTGGCTTTGACCCTGGCTCTTGATGGAGAAGGTATATAAGGTGAAGTATAACAAATAAAAGCTAACAAATGAGTATTGCACCGGTAATTACATTTCTGTTAACCCAGCAAATATGGAGGAGGAAGGAAACACATCACATCATAGTACATGTAAAATGTATATTTTGCTTCCTTGCGATTCTTTTTGAAGTCCAAATGTCAAACGTCAAGCTCAGCTATATGGGCAGATTGCTTCTTGATGATTATGGGGGATATGATTGCCACAAGACGGGGCCCTTACTGACCTGTCAGTGTTCTAGTTCTTTAAGTAATGTATCTATTTTAATTTTCCTTAGAAAAAATTACATCCTATTTAGGTTTCTAATAAATATATCTATCTTCACTATCGGCTAGTCTATCATGCAAGAAAAAATCCCAGGATATATATTTTCCACTTAAATTTCTAAATATACTCGGTAAACTGAAAATGTCTGAAAAATACAAAGTCTTTCCTACATTTAGTGGTACTGCCAGTGGGCAGGATATGATCCGTTTGTGAACATTTCACATCTTCATCTTATTTTCAGGAACCGAAAGGCATTTTTAGATATGTTGTTTGTGGGATGTAGAATGATCAATTTTGTTAGCAGTGGGAAGCCCCTGGGTAGAAATTGTCCAAATAAATCCTATATGTCCTACACCTCCAATGGTCAACACCAAGATCCTTCATGTCCTACACCTCCAATGATGGGTACCAAGATCCTTCATTTCTTACATCTCTAATTCTCGGCACCAAGAATCTTATGTCCTATACCTCCAATGTTCGGCACCAAGATCCTTCATTTCTTACATCTCTAATTCTCGGCACCAAGATCCTTCATGTCCTACACCTGCAATGGTGGGTACCAAGATCCTTCAGTTCTAACATCTCTAATTCTCGGCACCAAGACCCTTCATGTCCTACCCCTCCAATGGTGGGTACCAAAATCCTTTATGTCTTACATCTCTAATTCCCGGCACCAAGATCCTTCATGTCCTACACCCCCAATGG
>NW_018408763.1:50489-51153 GCF_002113885.1 Mizuhopecten yessoensis | reverse complement strand
ACTGATTCGTAGTTTGTATACATTTAATCAAGACAAACGAGACCTTATTATCAAATCCACTATAAATGCTATCTGTGTTGTCTGTCATTGGTTGGTAGTACCCTTCCCTGACCGCTAACAATATGGTGTCATGATGTTTTGTCCGGGTATCACGTTCTACCATCTAA
This sequence comes from Mizuhopecten yessoensis, assembly GCF_002113885.1. Taxonomy (NCBI): domain Eukaryota; kingdom Metazoa; phylum Mollusca; class Bivalvia; order Pectinida; family Pectinidae; genus Mizuhopecten; species Mizuhopecten yessoensis. Next base: position 50,986 of record NW_018408763.1, on the reverse strand, counting down.
TTTTAAAACCGTAATTACACGATATACACAGCATAATACCACGGACTTAGATAACAGCCCTCTAATCTAATTCCGTGATAATGCGTAGGATGGCGGCCATTTTAAATAGTTCCACTCATAACTTTTTAAAAATGAAAGCGAAAGTTAAGTCTGGGATTACAATGGCAAGTCATAGTGAGAATAGGTCCTAATTAATAGTAGAAATATGTTTAAAATTCTAAATTAATGTTCTAATATTCATATAGATCTATAAAACATATTTTTCTAGTAAAAAGATTCATGTTATAAACTCATTTTCTAACACTAATTAAGGTATGCTATGGCCTACATGTCAAAACTTTTCGGTGCACAATATTGAGATCAGTTGAAATAAGTCTTTGGTATTGGTAAAAAATAGTGAGATTTTTTTCTCTGAATAAGGAAGTGCTAGATTAGTGAGACATTTAAAACAAATATAATACTGCATTTAGCATAGTATTATCTCATTTATATTTTTC
>NW_018408763.1:49340-49868 GCF_002113885.1 Mizuhopecten yessoensis | reverse complement strand
CCTTCATTTCTTACATCCCTAATTCTCGGCACCAAGATCCTTCATATCCTACACCTCCAATGGTCGGCACCAAGATCCTTCATGTCCTACACCTATAATTCTCTGCACCAAGATTCTTCATGTCCTACACCCCAATGGTGGGTACCAAGATCCTTCATTTCTTACATCCCTAATTCTCGGCACCAAGTACACCCCAATGGTGGGTACCAAGATCCTTCATATCCTACACCCCCAATGGTCGGCACCAAGAACCTTCATGTCCTACACCTATAATTCTCTTCACCAAGATTCTTCATATCCTACACCCTAATTCTCGGCACCAAGATTCATCATGTCCTACACCTCTAATTCTCTGCACCAAGAATCTTCATGTCCTACACCTCAAATGGTGGGTACCAAGATCCTTCATGTCTTACGTCTCTAATTATTGACACCAAGATCCTTCATGTCCTACACCTCCAATGGTGGGTACCAACATCCTTCATTTCTTACGTCTCTAATTATTGGCACCAAGATCCTTCATGTCTT
>NW_018408763.1:46861-47391 GCF_002113885.1 Mizuhopecten yessoensis | reverse complement strand
CCAAGATTCATCATGTCCTACACCCGCAATGGTCGGCACCAAGATACTTCATGTCTTACATCTCTAATTCTCGGCACCAAGATCCTTCATTTTCTACACCCCAAATGGTCGGCACCAAGATTCTTCATGTCCTACACCTCCAATAATGGGTACCAAGATCCTTCAACACCTACCTACAGAATTCCCGGCACCAAGATTCTTCATGTCCTACACCCCAAAGGCACGGCACCAAGATCCTTCATGTCTTACATCTCTAATTCTCTACATCTCTAATTCTCTGCACCAAGATTCTTCCTGTCCTACACCTCCAATGGTGGGTACCAAGATCCTTCATTTCTTACACCCCTTATTCTCGGCACCAAGATCTTTCATTTCCTACACCCCCAATGCTTGGCACCAAGATCCTTCATGTCCTACACCTCCAATGGTGGGTACCAAGATCCTTCATTTATTACATCTCTAATTCTCGGCACCAAGATCTTTCATGCCCTACACCTCCAATAGTGGGTACCAAGATCCTTCATTTCTTT
>NW_018408763.1:25964-40630 GCF_002113885.1 Mizuhopecten yessoensis | reverse complement strand
TTTGTCTCAGGTGACCTAAAAATGTTGTTTTCAGATTTAACCATAAAAACCACAAAACCTAGATTCCGTGGACATGCCCATCATCAGCTGGGTCCTGCAATTCCCAGCCTAGACAAACTTAGTCAAAANTATCAATATGAAGGGACAAGTCTACTCTTTACAATACTGTAGATAAACTGAGTCAAAATACATAATAATGATCACATAATATTATTTAAACCGTTGCATGACGTTGCCACTATATAACCCTACCAATTACAGATGACATTCAATCGACTGTAAATGTCATGGCCAACATGCTGACGTCATCATTATTATCATGACGTCATAATTGTACCATTGAACACTGCTGACTTTTCCATGGAAGTGGCTGTTCTATTCATTGAACTATCACACACGATGCACACACTTATCTGAACTAAATGCCACATATGATAGCCTGCATTATGGTGTTTGCCTGCAAAGCTATGTCATTTATATCGATCATTAACGCCATATCAACACAGGTCAATGCTTAATTATTTCAAATGGAGCAATTAACACGAGCATAAATAATACAGTTAGGATGATGTAACTAAATGTTTAAATATTATCAAACTGTTATATATAGCACAGGTCAATGCTTAATTATTTCAAATGGAGCCTACATAAGAAATTATAAGTACCGTACCGATGGTGATGCATCTGGCAATGGAGTTACACCAAGAACACAAATACTCTCACCCATGCTTTTCTGAGCTTCCAGAGATTCCTGCTTTGCAATATCTCTGGAAATTAAATATAACAGGATTGCGTTACAGATACAGAAGATGATAAATTTATAATATTATCAAAACATAAATATTAACACATGTACAAATCTGCATATGAAATTTTATACATCAGGCAAATTCATTGAATTTATTACCTTTACTAACATTTCTTGTACATGTATTAAGAAAAAAAAGAAGAATCATATACATTTTCAGTAAACTGATTGTTTTCTAGAATTATTCAGGTTTTTTCAAATAGTTTAAAATATTGAAAAGATATTGCCTTGTCAGTAAATCAACCTATAAGTGTAATATAATAACTAGTTTCTCTGTAGCACTTACTCCATTTCCATTTGAAAGGACTCCTTTGCTGCCATTTTTGTGGATGTTTTGGAGACAGCCTCAACATATCCACCTGCTCGGTTCTCCATGGCCCTCAAACTTCTGCTATTGATAGGCTTTATGTTGAGGGTGGAAAGAAAATTATTGTCACGACCTCCAACACAGTCAATCATTGCTGTAAAGAATTTGTATGTGTCAAAAATCAAATATCTGTACCCAAATATTTTTACCATCATATGGCATTGCCACTATATAACACTACCAAATTCAGTAGGCATTCATATCGGCTATGAATGCCATGGACAGATTGTCGACGTCATCATTAGTGTGACGTCATAATTGTTTCGTTGGATACCACTGACCCTCCCTAGGCGATGACCGATTGTTCTATTCATTGAGCAAGCATACACGATACATTCATTATTTAAACTAAATGCTGAATTCAATTTTCTAGCGTGCTTCATTGAATTTGCCTTTGTCTAGTTGGCATTCATATTGCCTATGAATGCCAACTGAAAGCAGTTCAATGCTTCAATATAGTTTCCAAATACTTATAGACTGTCAAACTTATTTTTTCACAAGTATATAATCAATTAAATGTTACATTAGTATATATGTTCAATCAAATTGTCTGACACAACAGCTGTACATTCTGTATATTTTGATTGACAGCCGGTGGTGTTCCTGGTGTATAACATGGAGCCTATGTAAATTTTATTTAATGTCAGTATCAAATAAAAACGGATATTCAAAAACAAAGTCTAAGAATTTTACAACCAAAATAAACAAAAAAATGACAGCTAACATGCATACAAATGTAACTATATGGAGTCTGATTCTTCAGATTTATTAATTAGTTTTATCTGACATTTTTGCTGGATATCTGTGATATGAAACTAATAAATCAATAATCATTGCAAACAGTGTAAAATATACTTACATGTCCCAAGCTTTGTGTTGACAACAAAGCAAGGCATCCCATTTAACTTGATGTGGTGCGTTTTACCGTAAGTGGCTTTGTTTACCGCACCGCAATCCGGATTTTGGCACTTAACATACAATGATCCACTCAATCCTTTCCTAAATTCTCCAACAATATTTAGAGATGTTAAAGGAATTGGCTCTAATTTGCACGATTGACATGAACTTAAATTGGACAGTAAAACGTCAAATTCAACAATCCTCCGGCCATCCTTCCACACAGAACGTTCTGCATGCTTACCTAGCTTTATATTGTTAAACAAATGCCAGTCGTCATTTTCACAACTTCCTTCTCCTTTGCAGAAATGTCCACCGCTATAATTATGATCTATAAGTACTTGCAATTTCTTGACAGGGCGTATTTTTGACGCGAGCCTCTTGAAGCGGCCGCTCAAATCACGAACAGCCACCATTTGTTTACATTCGTTTCCTCAACGGGCGGTAACTCATGTCGAAAATTACGTCACGATTAGGGGAATTCCCAGATTACGAATTTTCCAGATGTTGGCCGATGTTTGCCTATATCATTATACATGGAATATTTCTGTTAAAAAGTATGCTAAAAAAGACAGAAATTTACGAGAAAGTTAGACTTTTTTCGTCATTTTTCAAACGACTTCGATTCATTCCGGCCACCAATTTTGCGATTTATATGATTGATGTGTTTAAACAGTTGGTATCATATTAACAAGTGCAATATTCCCTTGACCAGAGTGGTCTCTGAACAAAAATCAGTTCAGTATCTTTTGAGATATGAATATTTATTAACGGAAACAGTTGGAAATATTGCCATTTTTATTTCATAGTGGTTCATTCCGGCCACCACTTCAACTTAAATCATTGTAGCGGGTTTAAAATTATCTTTCCTAAACTGGTCTCCGAATAAAAATCACTGATATATTATAGGAGATACGGCCTAATATATACAAAAATTCAACCAAAAACTCTTCACGCCTGAGTGCATCCCGGGTTTTGTCCTCACCCTGTCGTAATAACGTCACGATTAGGGGAATTCCCAGATTACGAATTTTCCCGATGTTGGCCGATGTTTGGCGATTTCATTATACATGGAATACCTCAATAGTCATTTCTGTTGTGGTGGCGGGAGTTTTCGACTCCTGAACCACTCTCTCCAACTCCGGATTTGTGTTTGAGGAACAACACTTCAATTTAGACGAGTTGGTAGGTTTTGATTTAGTTTACGCTTTAAGTTAAACTACAGAACTTGCTGAAGACTTTTTCCAGATGTCCCATGTGGTCATCAAATCCTTTAGTTGCCAATAGTAGATTTGTGTTTTGCTGTCGGAGAACTAAGTAAATCTGCTAGGAGAAACACTTACAACGTTATTTGTAAAATATTCACATGCCGGTGAACTGTCCTATGATGTATTTAACAAGTAATGTAAAATATGTATATTTATATATATGTAAATAATACCGAGATGTTTCTTTCCTGCTACACGAGACTGGTAGATATTTGCTTGTTGTCTCCAATCAAGCAGGTAACTTATCTCTTATAGGGGTGATATGGGATGGTACGGTTGTAATATAAATCGTTTGTAGAAACATACGTTTATTTCATGGATTATATCTTGTAACGATAACAAAATCGTTATGTGCTTAAGCCAAATTTCTTATCCCGTTGATAACTTAATTAAAATAACATTTTGTCAATGTGAAATAATTTGGAGAGACTTTGGGCCGAATACCATATACGTTGTTTAAACTTGGCCTTTTAACCATGTGACATGCTTTTAAGCCAGTTACAAAAAAGTAGGTTTTTATCACAGATTCCATGCTTGAGCACGAGAACGGTTTCATGAATACGGGCCCTGACGAGTGAAAACTGAACGTAAAACCACCACGGTGATTGTACGTTTAGAATTTGGTATTAGAAAGCCCCCCGTATTAGATAGAGTATGGTATTAGATAGAGTGCGGTATTAGATAGAGGGGGGTAATAGAGTTTGGTATTGGATAGAGTTTGGTATTAGAAAGAGTTTAGTATTAGATAGAGTTCGATATTAGATAGAGTTTAGTATTAGTTAGAGTTTGGTAATAGGTAGAGTTTGGTATTAGATAGAGTTTGGTATTAGATAGAGTTCGGTATTAGATAGAGTTCGGTATTAGATAGAGTTTGGTAATAGAGTTTGGTATTAGATAGAGTTTGGTATTAGATAGAGTTTGGTATTAGATAGAGTTTGCCAACAATGAATTACCCTGAATCCTACAGCTGTTTCCTCCTTCTAGGACTCATCAGTGATGCTAGGCGTCAAAACGTTGGAAATCAAAATTGTCTAATTGCCTACTGTTGAAACAGAGGGACAGACGCGTAAAACCCCTTGATGACGAATTCAAAACTTTGGAGGGGAACATGTAAATTTCAAAGTAAACAGTACATGTACGTTAAGTCTGTATACTATGAACCATGCCACTGCGCAAGGGAGATAACTGTGGCCATCAAGGTTAAAGTAATCCTCGGGGACTAATAGAATCTTGCCCTACCTTGAGGGTGTGATAGAGAAATCTCCAACCCGAGGGGTCACAACAAAAAACACATGTTGGGTATGAATATCGGGGGTGACAAGCTGATATTTCCCGGCTAAAACAGGAGACACACCGGTGAAGGGTGGGGGAATAAAGAATCCACTAGCAGAGTGTACCACTGTATACTATGAACCATGCCACTGCGCAAAGGAGATAACTGTGGCCATCAAGGTTAAAGTAATCCTCGGGGAATAACGAATCCACCAGCAGAGTCCACCACCTTGTAAAGAATGACAGATTATTTCGAACGCTGATGACACCATTCATCTAGCTACAACACAACAAGAAGAAAGACATCGCCAGAGCCGCCAGAGAGGAGGGGGACAAGAAAGGCGCACACGGAAAGATTAAACAGAAACCACGTGGACACGCAATCAAACACGTTTGGTAACAGGAGCAACGATGACAGGAGCATCAGAGAAGTAACGTTTCAGTGTGGAAAGGTGAGTAAAATCACCCGTGGCCTGAGGATCCATCAAGCAAGGACGATGTGCAGATTTGTGGAACTACAGACGCAGCCTGCGTCCAGAAGTAATTTCTGGTGAGATGAAGGAGGGCCCCAGCCAAGAGGCACCCGATATGGGCTGCTGCCGAGACTCGTGTGGCCCCTGGTGATATGTGAGGTTCCTTTGACAACAGTGGAAGGACTTGAGAGATCCAACAGTAGCTACCTGTGGTAGCGGTTAGGAGTCATGTCCAGTTCCTAAAGCATCGGACGTCACTATAGCCGGACATCATCACTGTAACTCCCGCTGTCATCAGTAGTGGAGGAGTTCAAGGTCACAAAGGCCACGCTGATGATGACGAGAATTACAGGACGAGAAAATAAGACAGGCGGGTATCTTACCCTGACCATGACTATATAAACTCGGTGTCTCATAGGATACCTAATGAATAGATCTACAAGCTCCAGAGCTCCACGGCGGTAAAGGACATGTATCCAGGTCCGTATTCATGAAACCGTTCTCGTGATCAATCATGGGTTCTGTGCTCAGCCTAATTTCTTGTTCCGTTTATAGATTAATAATGAAATCTTATTTTGTCAATGATTTTGAAAAATAAAATCAAAGAGACTTAAAGCCAAATACTGTTTCCAATGTAATTTTTTTACTTTTGATTGTTTGACATGCTTTACATGTAAGTGAGTTACATTAGAGTTGGTTTGAGCACAAAATGCATGCCTGAGCACGAGAGCGGATTCATGAATACGGGCATGTGTATTATAACAGTCCGAATCGAGTGATAAACATGTTCTTCTTGCAGTTTGTTGGTGCCACTTCGACCTCATGTCTTTGGAGATGTAGCGTTGAGTACAGAGGTGCTCCTGCCGGGATGTCTAAACCAAACTCAACATTAACTCATTCAACCCTGAAGACACATTTGAACTCTTCCAACTTAAAGGATGGAATAGTTCATTATGTAATTTCATGGGTGGCTGAGTTAAGGGATAGGAATAATCCTTTTCTGTGATCTTGTTGATTTTCTGGCGGTATTATGCATCATCTTACTCCTACGTCTTTCTTCCTAGCTAGACACCTATGTGAGCGGCACAGGCCGATGTTGTCTCTACCACTGTTCCATCGCTCAGCAGACCTAGAGGTGTGGACATCACAGGTTGGTGGGTTGTGAATTGGTTTGTCGTCTTCAGTTGGGATATGATTATATAGGGCCTACAGTCCAAGTCATTATCGCTCCAGGCTAACGTGTCTTGTTAGCCGACGGGGAGATTTATCTGTGTGGCGGATTGCCCAGTACTCAAATATTCCTTTGGCTAGAATACATAGACTGGCCTCCGTCTCTAGAATATTGAATTATTAAGAAAAAAGTTTAACTCAAAAAATGTTGATGTCTGATTCTAGATGCTATATGGGCTTGACCTTTCTGCACTCACCACTGTTCCGGGGAGTGCTTTTCCCAGATTTGACCAGACCCTAAGTTCTAAACTAGGGGGAGATAAGCTAGTAGTATAGTAGTAAAATGCAGATGAGAAATTCTTCATAAAAACTATGTGGCTGGTATAGCTATAGCCAGTCTATAGAATACACTGTGGTCGAACGGCACTGTATACGTTCCGGAAATAGCGATCACCGAAGCGAGAGCTAAATAATCACGTTGCTGGACACCTCCAGTCGAGGTAAATTTGGACTATTCTAATCACCACCCATGTGGTATAAGTAGTCAAAACGGATACAGCAGTTATTTTTGCAACTTTTGAACCCAATAAAATGTCATATATATTGATAATCACTTCTTAATCTTATATAATCGATCATTAATCAAAAGCGCCGGTATCCGAGTCAATCTAATTTCTACAATTCTAATAATAAATCTGATAAATTTTGATTGAATTTAGAGACGATGATGAATAAATAGTGTATGAGGAGACAATCAAAGTAAATTCCTGTTAAGTTAATGTCTATAGTTTGAACAACCGTGGTTCTTAATCGACGACTACTGACATTTATGGTTACTTGCTTGTTATGATAAAATTGACTATGATTACTAGTGTTTATACTGTCGATTACTTGCGATTACGTTGTATGATTAATTATTACATGACAATAAGTCTCTATCGATTGTTATTACAGAGGTTTAGCAGCGTTAAGGGTACGTGTGAGCAGGAATGTGTAGTGGTGTGAGCTACGTACAACTATATTCTATGATTACATAAATGACCGTCCACGTGTACGTGTATCATGTATAGCTGTGACTTATCAAACTTTCTATCGTAATTTTGTTGATCTCTAATATTTACTGATTCAGAATGAGATAAGAACACTAGCTCAATGAGATTATAAGACCGACATAACAATTAGAGGAGACCGGGGTAACTTCTGTCCATTTTTAATCAAGTCCGTTCTGGGAAATATGGCAGCACGTCCGTTTTTTGAAGAATTATTGAACTTTTTCTATCGGAAGATCGGATGGCCGAACGAGCCCCGCCATGGTGTAAGTTCGGACAGGCATTCGAGTAAGCAAGGCCTCCATTGGAATCAGCTTCATTATGTCGACCTAAAGCATACAACGTCAGATTTTCCCGCCAATTTTACAACTGTTTATGTGTTGCATGGGCCGAACTTGCCCCGTGGTATCATGGGCCGAACCTGTCCTGGCTCAAATTGATATTTCGATAAATTTTTATAGTACAGTTAACACTATGATAGTAAATGCTTGGCTTGGCTTTAATGTATATCATTTGAAGCTGTCATTGTGTTACACGTTTGACCGTCAAAAACGTAGCAATTCCGTTTACAGAAAGTTCACATATTTAGAGACATGATGATTTTCTTTCTGACCTCTCAAAAGTAACTTTCTCCTGTTTTGTAATTTTACATTTGTGTTTCTCGCCATTTTTAAGTGATAGACTTTTTTCACTCGTGTATATAAGATTTGTAACAAGAGAAAGAGAAATGCAACGGCCAGACCGAGTTCGAACCCAGAACCCTCCGATCTCTAGACGGACGCTCTACCCAATTGATCTACCTGGTCGCCAACGATCGACCCAGTCCAGTTCCGCTACATTCCTCCCTCCTTCAACAAAGTCTGCGACCCCGAAGCTAGGAGTTGGCAAGCTCGCCAATTTTGCCACAGAAGCACAAGAAAATGTTACGGCCAGACTGGGCTCGAACGGCATATTTACCGAAAGTTGATCTAAACCCCTTAAACATATAAAATTACTATGAACACCTTATAATTAGTTTAGGTCCAAATATATCTGCAAAAATTTCTCAGGTCACTGTTGGGTTGATAACTAATATCCATACAGTCTGGTCGCTATTATCCATACAGTCTGGTCGCTATTATCCATACAATCTGGTCTCTAGTATCCATACAGTCTGGTCGCTATTATCCATACAGTCTGGTCGCTATTATCCATACAATCGGTCGCTATTATCCATACAATCTGGTCGCTAGTATCCATACAGTCTGGTCGCTAGTATCCATACAATCTGGTCGCTAGTATCCATACAGTCTGGCCGCTATTAACATACAGTCTGGTCGCTATTATCCATACAGTCTGGTCGCTATTATCCATACAATCTGGTCTCTAGTATCCATACAGTCTGGTCGCTATTATCCATACAGTCTGGTCGCTATTATCCATACAATCGGTCGCTATTATCCATACAATCTGGTCGCTAGTATCCATACAGTCTGGTCGCTAGTATCCATACAATCTGGTCGCTAGTATCCATACAGTCTGGCCGCTATTAACATACAGTCTGGTCGCTATTATCCATACAGTCTGGTCGCTAGTATCCATACAGTCTGGTCCCTAGTATCCATACAGTCTGGTCGCTAATATCCATACAGTCTGGTCGCTAGTATCCATACAGTCTGGTCGCTAGTATCCATACAATCTGGTCGCTAGTATCCATACAGTCTGGTCGCTAATATCCATACAGTCTGGTCGCTATTATCCATACAGTCTGGTCGCTATTATCCATACAGTCTGGTCGCTAATATCCATACAGTCTGGTCGCTATTATCCATATAGTCTGGTTGCTATTAACGTACAGTCTGGTCGCTATTATCCATACAGTCTGGCCGCTATTAACATACAGTAGCATGTCCAAAGGTGCTATTTACAATCATTGTTTATATTATGTTTAACAACACAAATGTTTTCGTTAATGTGTGTTTTGTATTTAAAATTCATTGAATTATGAAAAAATATATAAACCATGTGTCAAAGGAGATCCGTGAGTTAATTATTGACATAATCTGTGACATTGTCGACCTCGGGCCGTGATAACCGCACTGATTCGCTATATTTTAATGTGCTTTGAAGTTTCATTTCTGGAATATTTCAAGTTCGTAACGAAGGTTGATTTACTAATATACTAATTGTTTTGTACCCACCTTCGTAATGATGATAGTATACCGAAAACATGTCTATGCTGTGATCTTTAGTAATCTTCGCTTCGGCGATCGCTATTTCCGGAACCTATACAGTGCCGTTTGACCACAGTGGAATAGGTATAAATGTGGTATGAAGGACGAATGGAAGACTTCTTTTATTAATTTAACAATGATAGAAACACAAAAGATGACTCCGATAAAAACTGTTTAACAGGCAGCTGGTAACTTGAGGAGCCAAGTATGAATTGTAGGACAAGATCTTGAGCAAAGATATGTCACAGAAAATGTTCCTTTGTCATGAGGGTTTCCTAAACAGACTATAGACTGTATTGAATCTGCAACAAAGACATGTTAAAATTAGATTACGTAAGGGTCGAATGTATCTAATGAATATTCATGATTTAGGGACGTCATATCCGACTTAGCCACTAATATACTTCCTTTTTCTGGTCGAATTCAGTGTGGTGAAGACGTGATGAGCGGACGAGTGCAGATAAACCTGAAGATTTTCAAAACAATGGTGTGAAATCATCAACAAGTAAGTAGATATGATATAATATGTAAACTGATTCGTAGTTTGTATACATTTAATCAAGACAAACGACATCTTATTATCAAAACCACTATAAATGCTATCTGTGTTGTCTGTTGGCAGGGACGCCATGATCGTGACTAATCATGTATGTTTAATCATGACGTCATTGGTTGGTATTACCCTTCCCTGATCACCGCTAACAATGGTGTCGTGATGTTTTGTCCGGGTATCGCGTTCTACCAGAGACGTATAATACGTATTATACGTCTCTGGTTCTGCCGTCTAAAACCGTAATTACACGATATACACAACATCATGCGTAGGATGGCGGCCATTTTAAATAGTTTCACTTATAACTTTTTAAAAATGAAAGCGAAAGTTAAGTCTGGGATTACCAATGGCAAGTCACAGTGAGATAAGGTCCTGATTAATATTAGAAATATGTTTAAAATTCTAAATTAATGTTCTAATATTCATATAGATCTATTAAACATATTTTTCTAGTAAAAAAGATTCATTTTTGATATATTATAAACTCATTTTCTAACACTAATAAAGGGCTGCATGTTATGGCCTACATGTCAAAACTTTCCGGTGCACAATATTGAGATCAGTTGAAATAAGTCTGTGGTTTTGGTAAAAACTAGTGAGATTTTTTTCTCTGAATAAGGATCGAAGTGCTAGATAAGTGAGACATTTAAAACAATTATAATACTGCATTTAGCATAGTATTATCTCATTTATATTTTTCTGTAGCCTATACTTACTTTGTTAAAAGCCAACGGGGAGATTTATTGTTATTTTCGGGAATTTTAGGGAGGTTTGTATATGACATGATACATTTATCGACTTTAAAAATAAAATAAAAACACAACATTTCCATTATGATTCTTATCAGTATGATATTTAATTTTATTAACATTAATGGACAAAACAAATATTAAAAATTTCTTTTTTTCAATGAAGTTATAAGTCCACAGGGATGTCTGTCTTAATCCAGTTGAAAAAAATATGGGTTGAAAAAAAATAGTTCAATATTTATCTTTGGTAGTCAACTACCCTTCCTGACCGCTATAACAATGGTGTCGTGATGTTTTGTCCGGGTATCACGTTCTACCGTATAACTCGCATGCGCAAGATGGTGGAATGAAAATATTCAAGCGGTGAAAGATGAGAGTTTTTTTTCTAAACAAAGTGACTTTATTCAACTTAGTTTTACCCACAAGTTTGAAAGGACGAATTAGACGAAGTCTACAATTGATTTTAAAAGCGTAAACCTGGAAAACATCGCTATGGAAAAAACGTTTGGTAAGTGACCGACCTGTGGAAGGTTCGCCCAAGATGGCGGGAAATTTGAAATGACTTCACCACAGAGTGCGGATCGTAAATTCACACAGTAGGGGTGCTATATGCTTAGCTTCTCATCAAAACCCAAACCAGAGACAATCCAGGAGCCGTACTGAGAAGGACATTGGCGTACTGTTTGATCACAAGTTAAAATTCAACGATCACATAACAATGAAAGTGAAAAAAGCTTATCGAGCATTAGGCATGGTTAGAAATACCTTTACTTGTTTGGACAAAGACATATTACTTCCTCTGTATAAGAGTTTTGTCAGACCCCATTTAGAGTATGTGAGTGTTATATGGTCGCCCTTATACAAAAAGGACATTTTAGCTATAGATCAAGTACAATGTCACGCTTTGAAAATGGTAACTGGACTTCGAGATCTATACACCATACCAGAGATGTATTATCTTTCGCTGTTTCTTTCGCTGTAAAATACATCGTTGTAAGCTTTTTAGCTTTTGGAGATGTCTTGGTTGTATTTCCTTTACTTATATATAGTGTCCAACCGGTTGCGCATAAAATGATAAAAGTCCGTTATTTACACATTGATGTTTTGTGGCAGTATATCGGTCTTGTTGCTCACACATTATACTTTACAAAAACAGTTCTCTCTCTATAATGAAACCCACGTATATTTACACACTTACCGTTAAAAATTTGCAATTGTTGATTTGGTCTCGAATGACCTGTAAAAGTTGAACTAATTTAAAACACATGTGACGTACATGGTACTAATTGTAAAAAGAGGCCCGGAATTTGGACCTGTTGGTAATGTTATGGTTGTTCAGTAATGTTTTAAAGCTGTTTAGGTTCATTGCTGTAGCAATTACTTCCGGTAGACACTGTTCCATATTGTTATTGTTCTATTGCTGAAGACTTTTTTGTTTACTTCAAGGCGAAACGGTTTCTTGAACAGCTTTTTTGGATGCCCCCTGGTCCCCATATTTGATGGTCTACAAGGTCGATGTTATTAAAGATCTTATAGATTTCGACTAGGTCGGCTCTTTCCCTTCTATACTCGAGTGTAGGCAGTCCCAGTTTTCGCAGCCTTTCATCATACGGTAGATTTGATAGATTTTTTATCCGTTTTGTAGCCCTTTTTTGAACATTTTCTATGGAGATTAAAATTTGTCTTTGATAAAGATTGGGGACCATATAGGTGTTCCGTACTCTAAATGTGGTCTGACGAGTGATTTATACAATAGAGTAAACATAACTGCGTCCATGTATGTGAAAGTATGGAAGATTATACTTCTCTGACCATACGGATCCTGGGTCTACCAACACTACTTTACAGACGCGATCGAGCCGATGTGATCCGACTATTTAAGATAATGCACGGCTGTGAGGAGGTTATAGCTTGGACAATATAAAAATATCAGAGAATTCAACTACTCGTGGACATTCACTCAAACTTGGAAAAGTGTTCTCTGGATCAAACAGTAGCCAAAATTGCTTTTCAAATAGGGTAGTAAATAAGTGGAACTCCTTATCAGAGCCAGAGGCAACAGTTACAGCAGCTCTATGAACATATTTAATTTTAAGAGTAACCTGAACACTGACTGGAAAAATAGAGACAGATACAAGGACAACAAATTCAATGTGTGAATTAAGAGATGTGACTCTACAGTGAGACTTTTTTAAAACATAACCATCTACCGCTAGCGCAGCGAAAACATTAAAGAAACGATGTACAAGATTTCAATTGGGCCAATACAAGCTTTAAGCTCATTTTCCCGGCCATCTGGATCAAGGTAAATCAATATGGAATTAGCTAATTATTGACCCTTTTATTAATTAACTATGTACAGTAGATATAAAAACAATGAAGCAGGTAATTCTTACATGTTTAATCAGAAAATAACTTTTGTTTAATGTTTGTTAAACAATAACAAATTTAAATTGAACATTTGTCACATTTTCATCGTTGTTCTTATTGCGACGATTCAGATTGGAACTGCACCAGAAACATATCGGGTTTTGTCATAGAATAAGACGTTACCTTCCAGTGAGTTCCGAACGGTGTACCGGGCACGTTCAATTACGCGCATTTTCTCGTATTGGCCGAGTTTGTCAAAAGTCGGCCAATATTTTCCATAAAGGCCGACTTTTTTCAATATTGGCTGACTTTGTGTAACAATTCCGATATTGGCTGAGATTGTTGAGTATATTGCATGGGCCGTTTATTACATATTACAGCAATATCTACATAGTTAATTAATAAAACATCAGAATAATTCAGACTATACCCTACCCTAGGTAACTATAAATGCCCAACCATTTTTTTGGAAGGATGTGGATTGTTTTAATTAGTATTTGTGTATCCCCCGCTTTAACCGAAACGGGGGATTTTCTTCACACTTGGTCACAGCAGAGACATATAAAGCCATATAGAAGTATACGTCTCTGGAACAACTATCGATATTGATTTTGTCAGACTTTCAGCCGCTGGGTTGCTTTCAGTGTCCATGCCCTGACACCAGACTTAGGTACGTATGTTATATCCCAATACTGATATAATGTATTTGGAGATTATCATATGACCATTTTGATAGCACACCCCATATCAGCCCGAGAGTCCTGATTTCAGCCAGAGGGCCGAAGGCCCGAGGGCTGATATAAGGACTCGAGGACTGATTAGGGGTGTGCTATCAAAATGGTCATATCATAAACTTTTCATCATATGTTATTTTCCTTTAAAATCAACAAAACATACACAAAAAAAATAAATCTTTTTTTATTTATATTCATAAAAATGGTAACAAAAATAATGATGTATATAAACAAAACAGTAACAATTATACGTAAAAAGTCAACATTTAGAAATTCCCAAATTCCTACAAAATTATATATCTATGGTTGGCCCGAAGGGCCAAGTGAGCTTATGGCATGGTGCGGTGTCCATCCGGCGTCAACTTTTTACTTTAAACAACTTCTTCTCAGTAACCAAAAGGCCTAGGGTGATGATATTTGGCCAGAAGCATGCTTCGATGAAGGGCTACAAAGTTTGTTCAAATAAATGACCTTCATCAATTTTCAAGGTCACAGGGGTCAAATATTTTGAAATCTTTAATACATGCTGGGATGAAGGGCTGCCGGGATTTTTAGGTCACCTGAGACAAAGTCTCAAGTGACCTATTGTGATCGCCTTTTGTCCGTCGTCGTCCGTCGTCCGTTGTTCGTCGTCCGTCGTGCGTCCGTAAACAATTTACATTTTCGACTTCTTCTCCAAAACCCCTGAACCAATTTCAATGAAATTTTGCAGGGACCTTCCATGGACAAAGGTCAACAAAAAT
>NW_018408763.1:0-21886 GCF_002113885.1 Mizuhopecten yessoensis | reverse complement strand
CTTCTTAATAAGCAAAAGGCCAAGGGTGATGATATTTGGCCATTAACATGCTGGGATGAAGGACTACCAAGTGAATGACCTTCACCCATATTCAAGGTCACAGTGGTCAATATATGTTTAAATCTTTAAATGATTTGTTCTGTATAACCAAAAGGTCCAGGGTAATGATATTTTTCCAGAAGCATGCTGGGTTGGAAGACTATAAACTCTGTTCAACCTAATATTATAATGTTCTTGTTCGACATTCAAGGTCACAGGTGTCATATGTTTAAATCTTTTAATAGGTTCTTATGAATGAAACACTGATATTTTGCCTGTAGCTGTATTTTAGTCCACTTTTAAGATTACAAGTGTGAGATTAATACCAGGTGAGCGATGCAGGCCCATTGGGCCTCTTCTTAAAATTTGGGTTGGGCTTTGTAAATCAATCTTTAAATTATTTTCCATGAAACCGCAGTTATTCCATGCCAACAATTTGTTTGTTTACATTAAAAGTAGACAGCATTAAGCGGAAGCGGCAAAATCCGGAAATTGGGGAGGGGGTGGTGATATCACTTTTCTAGGGGGTGTGATATCACTTTCAAGGGGGTGTGATATATCACCCGGGCTGATATCAACTTGTGGAAATTTTAGACTTATTACACATACAAAAAGGGTGTTATTATTAGTAAACATATGATAAACTGATATAATGTACCCAGTGACTGAAAGTCTAACAAGATCAATATTATAGTTAGTTGCATGCCCCTGTACACCACGGTTGTCATTCAATAGAAGCCCCATCTCTAAACTGTTTTAAATATCGCTTAAACACTTTTTGGAAAAATATACCGTCAAAGTTTTATCCAAGTTTTTATGCTACACAACCGGATAACAGTATGTTACCTAACCAAGATGTGCCTAATATTAGCTACTTCAAGCTAACAACAGTGTCGATGAAGAGGTAAACAGGAGGTAATACCGTACGTGATACTATAAAATGTCTGACACTCAAAGTCTTGGCCGCTGCATACCGGTGTCGGCTTCTGCATCAAAATATCTCGTGAATCTTATACCTCACATTGTCAAAATAGTTAGCACAACACATGCTTTTTGTCATGTCTGTAACATTAGTTCATTGCTTAAGGATGTACACCTCTGAGAAGTCAAACATTTCCTGTATTAAAATCTTTTCCTTATATGGATTTTTGGAAAAAGGAGTTAATGGCATAGTAGAAAATGCAAAAAAAAATGTATGTCCGTGTGTTCGTTTTTGTGCTATGTTCGGTCAAAGATACCAATTTAACACAACATGTGATTTTAGGTGATTTTTTGGGTTTTGACCATTTGCAGAACAAATTCATACAATTTCTTCCAAGTGTGTTATCAGATATGTATGAATGTTTGTATAATTAATGAAATTATTATTTTAGCTACCCCTACCCCCTATTTTTTAATGAAAAAATACTCATTTTTTACCATTTTTTTGCAGATTAAATGCTTGATATAAAAAGTTCTGGTATTAATTAGCAGAGAGACAGTGGTGACGGACCAAATTAACTGTTCAACAACAGATTTATAGAGAGCAATGTCGGCTAGTTGGTTCACTACTCTTTCAGTCAAAGAAGGCTTATTATTCGGAAAGAATCGAAGAATGCAGCAAGGATAATAGACAGCTTTTTAGACTCACCAAAAACCTAATGGGACAGAAAGGTGAAATTATCCAACCAAGCTGTAATTCTGAAAAAGACTTAGCAAGCAAGTTCAGTGATTACTTTCTGAATAAAATCAGCTCAATCAGGAAAAATATTGCTGAAGTGAACACCTCTGCTGACATTGCCATCTCTGTCATGACTGCTGACATTGCATTTGATGGGGAACCATTGGCAAAGCTCTTACCAACAACCCAGGACGAGTTGTGCAACATTATCATGACCTCGCAATCGAAGTCCTGTGAGCTTAGTGATCCACTGCCTACAGACCTATTAAAGCAATGTCTTGAATCACTGCTTCCTTTGATTACCTCAATCATGAACAAATCATTGGCTGAGTCAAATGTTCCATTATGTTTCAAGAAGGCATATGTCAGACCATTGTTAAAGAAGCATGGAATGGACAAGGAGGAGTTGAAAAACTACCGCCCAGTTTCAAATCTGCCTTTTCTGTCTAAGATCTTGGAGAAGGTTGTGTCCCGGCGTTTAGAGGTTCATCTCCATGCAAACAGTCTCCATGACAACATGCAATCGGCCTACCGTATGGGACACTCTACTGAGACCGCCCTCCTACGTGTACATAATGATATAGCTTCTGCATTGGATAACAAGTGCAGAATGGTGCTTGTCATGCTGGACTTGTCAGCTGCATTTGACGTCATCGACCATGGCATACTTTATAAACGTCTGGAATACTCTTATGGAGTGACTGATACGCACTATGCTGGATACAGTCTTACCTGAGTGAAACACGACAGTGTGTTGCCATCGGATCTTCCACCTCACATGAAAAAGTACTAGATTTCGGGGTTCCTCAAGGGTCAGTGTTAGGACCACGAAAATATTGTATGTACTCCAAACCGATTGGAGAGATTTGTCATCGCCATAACCTTCGCTATCATTGCTATGCTGATCATGATGACACACAAATTTACATGGTCATCAACCCACAGGACAGTTGGAATACAGTCTCAGACAGTCTGGAAGCTTGTCTAACAGATATCAGTATCTGAATGAACGCCAACATGCTTAAGCTTAATCAGGAAAAGACGGAACTAATCGTCTTTTCCCCAAAGTGTCAGCAAACAATGGCTCTACAGCTCAAGGTCGGTGCCAGAACTATTGAGACTGCTCCAGCTGTTAAAAACCTAGTGGTATACTTTGAAAGTTTGCTGAACATGGAGAAACAAGTGAAGGCTTTTGCAAAATCCTGGGTTATGGCCCCTTGAATAATGAAAAAACGTCATTATCTGCCGCGCTTCGTTTCCGTGCAATAACTACAACAAATGTTAAATGATTTTCTTCAAACTTGGTCACACTTATGGGTTCAATGCCTTAAGGGCTCGGCCAAGTTCGATGACCACTTTCAGCGGACCACATTTGGCAGAGTTATGGCCCCTTGAATAACGAAAAACGTAATTATCTGCGTGGTTTTGTTTCTGTGCAATAACTGTAACAAATGTTAACCGATTTTCTTCAAACTTGGTTTGATTTTGATGAAAATTGGTACATGTATATACGGATATTAGGGAACTGCGAATTCAACTGCATATGTTTGGTTGCCATAGCTTCCACACGGAGGCTTCTGATTGGTCGAAATTTAGATATTTTGTTATTTTTATGAAAATTGGTATATAGGGATATTAGGGGACTGCAGCTAAAACCGCATAGGTTTCAGTGCCATAGCAACCACACAAAGGCTTCTGATTGGTTGAAATTTAGATATTTTGTTATTTTTATGAGAATTGGTATATAGGGGTATTAGGGATCCCGACTGCAAATTCAATCGCATACGTTCCATTGTCATAGCAAATACACAGATGATTCTGATTGGTTGCAATTTAGAAATTTAATTTCACTCAAATTTAGTATGTACATTGTAGGTGTACTATGGCAATGCGATCCTTTTCTGATGCATCTTTGCGACTATGGGGGCAGTTTGTGGGACATCTGTAATGGTCCCCCCATTACAATTAGTACTTGTTGCTGTAGATATTGTTAAGATGTTTCAACCAAATTCCTTATGCACATTCAACTCATGCTAAGTTTGCCAACCGATGTGATTTGTGCATATTTACGGATAATCAATGAGGTATAGGGCTTTTTTTCTTCAAGTTTCAAGTTATACATTCTGTCTCAACAACACGATACTCACATGTTTAAACCTTACCTCAATAATGTTAACCTACAATATGTCCTGCAAGCGGGGGATATAAATTCCACAAATTTGCTTGTTTTTTTTACCTTTTTCAGTGTCAAATATCAAAAGTGCTTCAGTTACACTAAATACGTTGGTTTTTTTATCAATAATGTATAATTTTCCAGTTTGTTGGTTTGTTGCATATTATCAGCTCACCTGGTCCGAAGGACCAAGGTGAGCTTATGCCATACCGTTGCGTCCGTCGTCCGTCCGTCCGTCCGTCCGTCCGTCCGTCCGTCCGTCTGTTCGTACGTCAACAATTTCTTTAAACGACTTCTTCTTCTTAATCACTGATTGGAATTCAACTAAATTTGACTGGAAGCATCCCTAAGTGGTGGGGATTAAAACTTGTACAAATGGTGGGGCTGACCCCCCAGGGGGCTGAGGGGTGGGGCCAAAAGGGGTCAATTTGGCTATATTGCTTTAAGCGACTTCTTCCTGGAAATAAGTAGTGGATATCAACCATATTTGATTGGAAGCATCCCTAGGTGGTGGGGATTCAAAATTGTACAAATGGTGGGGCTGACCCCCCAGGGGGCTGAGGGGGGGGGGGAAAAGGGGGCAATTTGGCTATATTGCTGCAAACGACTTCCTCTCTGGAACTAAGAAGTGGATATCAACCATATTTGACTGAAAGCATCCCTAGGTGGTGGGGATTCAAAATTGTACAATTGATGGGGCTGACCCCCCAGGGGGCTGAGGGGTGGGGGGAAAAGGGGGCAATTTGGCTATATTGCTACAAACGACTTCCTCTCTGGAACTAAGAAGTGGATATCAACCATATTTGACTGAAAGCATCCCTAGGTGGTGGGGATTCAAAATTGTACAAATGGTGGGGCTGAGGGCGGGGCCAAAAAGGGGGCAATTTGGCTATATTGCTATAAATGACTTCTTCTGTAGAACTATGCCATGGATATTGATCATATTTGGTCGGAAGCATGCATGGGAGGCAGGGATTCAAAATTGTACAAATGGTGGAGCTGACCCACCGGGCTAAGGGGTGGGGCCAAAAAAGTGTATTACTTGGAAATGGTTGAGATCCCCACCATATAACCATGGTATACAATTGCTGAGTATAAAGAGAAGAATGCACATTTGCTTCCAGGATGGCTATAGGGTCTGGCCCCACCCTTGGAGACATAGTCCCTGGGCAATAACTTTAAAACTGTTGAGATTCCCACCCCAAAACTATATATATACAAATGCTGGGCATAAAAAGACGAATGCAGTCCTGATATCAGGATAGACCCTAGGGTCTGACTGAACCCCTAGGGACCTAGTTTGTTAGTCACAGCTTGGAAACAGTTGAGAGCCCCACCCTATAACGGTATATACAATTGCTGAGTATAAAGAGATGGTTGCACATATGCTTCCAGGATGGCCTTGGGGACTGCCCCACCCTTGGTGACTTAACCCCTGGGTCATAACTTCGAAATGGTTTAGATCCCCACCCCAAAACTATATATACAATTGTTGGGCATAAAAAGACGAATGCAGTCATGATATTAGAATTGACCCCAGGGTCTGCGCCACCCTTGCAATGACAATTTAAGTGATCTAGTGTCAAAAAAGGTGAAATTATTGGCCTTTTTTGAAGCGCAAGAATACACATTAATCGCATTTTCAGAATGGCCACCGAATTGGTAATTTTTTCAAATTCTTGTAAAAAAAAGTTCTACAAACAACAGGCATCTAGTTTTTTGACATATTTCTCAGATGCGTGTTTGCTAATAAACTTGATCATAATTTGTTAAATATTACAAAAACCCATTACACCAGATCAAAACGAGACTTGAATGTGATTGAAACCTCAGAAGAGTACATCCTTAAGACGCCAATTTTCTCAATGCCAAATTTCTCTACTGGGGAAATTTCCATTTTGTACTAGACTACTGTATATCTAGGTGTTTTTTTTAACTATTTGACACTTTAAGGTTATTAATTAATTTTATTCTCTTAGAAAGTAAAATACATTTGTATTTTTATAACATATATTTTCTGTACAAAATTTGTGTTAAAAGTCACAGGAGGATGCAATTACTAGTGACCTTTTAAATAATTCATTTACAGAAAGATAGAAATATCAAGCCAGACAGTATGGTTTCCACATTTGCGTAAAAGATGTGTAAAAATAAAAACAAATCACAAATTTTCCACATGTTTTCCACACTTGCGGAACAACTGCATAATTTGTAGGTAAGGGCGGTAGATCAAACTTGGATTTTAACTAGGGTAGAAAAACATGATCTGTAGGGTCTTGTAATGGTGAATGCCAGAATCCCTCTGGGATCTCTTGTTTCATTTTATTCTCTCTTACTTTTATTTCATTACATTAGTAAACCATGCCAAAGGGTGACAGTAAAGGGAGTAAAGGGAAGGGACCGGCCTGTAGACCTACAGCCCGCCGACCCACAGCCCGCCATCACAACCCTGAATCAGAAGGTAATGTACCAGAGAATATATGTCTTGTTTGAGGAACAGACAGATACAAGTGCAGCCAGTATGATCTTTGTATCAGGAGGTAATGTACCAGAGAATGTGTGTCTTGTTTGAGTAACAGCCGGATACAAGTACAGCCAGTAAGATCTTTATATCAGGAGGTAATGTACAAGAGAATGTATGTCTTGTTTGAGTAATAGCCAGATACAAGTGCAGCCAGTATGATCTTTGTATCAGAAGGTAATGTACCAGGAAATGCAAGTCTTGTTTGAGGAACAGCTAGGTACATGTGCAGCCAGTATGATCTTTGTATCAAGAGGTAATGTATCGGGGAATGTATGTCTTGTTTGCATTGAGGACCATTCAGTTACAAGTACAGCCAGTATGATCTTTGTATCAGGAGGTAATGTACCAGAGCATGCATGTCCTGTTTGAGGCCCAGCCAGATACAAGTGTAGCCAGTATGATCTTTGTTTCAGGAGGTACTGTACCAGAGAATGTATGTCTTGTTTGAGGAACAGCCAGATACAAGTACAGCCTGTATGATCTTCGTATCCGAAGGTAATGTATCAGAGAATGTATGTCTTTTTTGAGGACCAGCCAGATACAAGTGTAGCCAGTATGATCTTTGTATCAGGAGGTAATGTATCAGAAAATGTATGTCTTGTTTGAGGAATATCCAGATACAAGTACAGCCTGTATGATCTTCGTATCAGAAGGTAATGTATCAGAGAATGTATGTCTTGTTTGAGGACCAGCCAGATACAAGGGTAGCCAGTATGATCTTTGTATCAGCAGGTATGTACCAGAGAATGTATGTCTTGATTGAGGACTAGCCAGGTACAAGTACAGCCAGTATGATCTTTGTATGAGGAGGTAATGTATCTGAGAATGTATGTCTTGTTTGAGAAATATCCAGATACAAGTACAGCCTGTATGATATTCGTATCAGAAGGTAATGTATCTGAGAATGTATGTCTTGTTTGAGTAACAGCCAGATACAAGTACAGCCAGTATGATCTTTGTATCAGGAGGTAATGTATCTGAGAATGTATGTCTTGTTTGAGGAACAGCCAGATACAAGTACAGCCAGTATGATCTTTGTATGAGGAGGTAATGTATCTGAGAATGTATGTCTTGTTTGAGGAATATCCAGATACAAGTACAGCCAGTATGATCTTTGTATCAGAAGATAATGTATCAGAAAATGTATGTCTTGTTTGAGGAATATCCAGATACAAGTACAGGTATCGGTGTCAATCAAACTTTCCAAATTTCAAAAATAATTTCCTTGGAACAAAATTTTAAGAATTTATTTCTTTAAGCAATACCTTTAAAAAATGTCTGATTCTGGTATTCTGTAGGGGTGGGTAGTGCAAGCAATTTTATGTTGCAATGTGTCACAATATATTGTGCTCTTAGAAATTTAGTACATTTATAATGATTTGATACATTAGTAGAAATATGTTTAGTAAGTATTAGGTCAGCAATTAATTTGGAAAATTATTTTATTTAGTTTTGGAAGATAATACACACCAAGCATGCTGGGATGAATGACCTTCGTCCATTTTCAAGGTCACAGGAGTCAAAAATGTTGAAATCTTTAAAAAACTTTCTGGTTAACCAAAGGGTCCAGGGTGATGATAATTTGACCAGTGGAATTCTGGAATGAAGGGCTACCAAGTTTGTTCAAATGACCTTGACCCATATTCAAGGTCACAGGGGTCAATTGTCTTATAGAACTCTTTAACAACTTACCCTGGTATTCTGAATGACCAAAAGATCCAGGGTGATGATATTTGGCCAGTAACATATGCTTGGATGTAGGGCTACAAAGGTTGTCCAAATTAATGACATTGACTTATATTCAAGGTTACAGGGGTCAAACATGTTAACCTAAAAATCAACTTCTTCTGAAAAATGGCAGAAGTGATAACATTTAGCCAGTAGCATGCTGGTATAAACGGTTACCAAGGTTGTTCAAATAAACAACCTTTTTCTATGTTCAAGGTCACAGGGTTCAATATACATTCTTGTATAATCAAATCTTTATACAACTTCTTCTGAATGGTGAAAAGACCTAGGGTGATGGAATTTAACCAGTATTATGCAAGGTCACAGAGGTCAATTGGCTTTAAAAAACCCACCATTAAAACAAATCATGAGTAACCAGAGTGATGATATTGAGGCAGTAATTTAATGGGATGAAGGGATTCCAAGATTGTTCAAATGACTGATCGTGACCAATATTCAAGGTCACAGGGTCATATTTACGTTAATAACTTAATAACAACTTCTTCGGAATTAACAAAATGGCTAAGTTGATGATAATAAGCCGGTAGCATGCTGGGATAGAGGGTTAACAAGTTTTTCAAATAAATAACCTTCACCCATATTCAAGGTCACAGGGGGTAAGTTGGCTTGAAAAACCTGAATAGCCAAAAACTCCAGGGTGATGATATTTAGCTAGCAACATGGTTTGTTGAAGTCTATCATGTTTATTCAAATGAATGACCTTCATCTATATTAAAGGTCACAGAGGTTAAGTATGTTAAAATCTTAAGCAACTTCCCCTGAATAACCAAAAGGTAGAGGGTGATGATGTTCAGTCAGTAACATGCTCAGTTGTATAGCTTTTAAGTTTGTTCAAATAAATGAACTTCCACCATAGTCATACTGTACAACATGAAATGTTCGTTGTGTACAAACTTTCATTGTTGCTATAGAAACACGAATATAAAAACAACGAATGATTCTACAACTCGAAAAATATACACAACGAAAATGTAAAAATTATATTTTCAATCAAAAATGTGCACACAAAATTATAAAGATTGTATGACACTATGTGGTTAATCATGATCATGTAAGAACAATGAAGACACGTGTTCCTATTCTAGTTTATACGATTTTACATTTACGTGTGATATTGACACAGCGAATCACAAACGAATATATTAAAATAATTGAACAATTCATTTAAAATAAAGGTATGTTTTTACAGAAATGGACATGTGTTATCAAACTGTTGTAAAAACATCATTTAGTATTGATTAATTAAGTATGTGACCAATCAAGTGAAACGATAGACCTACTAGGCATCTTGAGAACAGGTCAGCACGGTCAATCATGAAGAGCAATCAAGTTTGTTCAAAAGAATGACCTTGACCAACTTTCAAGGTCACATGATCAAATGTGTATACACCATTAAACGACCTCATCTTAATTAACAATTAAAATCAATTGAATGACCTTGTTAGACTTGCAAGATCACAGGGTTCAAATGTGTTGAAATCTTTAAACAGGTTCTTTTGAATAACTTAGAGACATAGATCCTGATATTTTGCCATTAGATTTATTTTAATCCATATTTAAGGTTACAAGTTTTAGATTAATATCAGGTGAGCGAGTGAGCAATGCAGGCCCTTTTGGCCTCTTGTTAGTATATCTCTGAAATATTTTTTTCTTTCCATCCAGTAGATGACACTCCTGAGCAATCACGGCCGAGCAGGATGATCCGACCAAGCACTGCTAGTGTAAGTTTATCACACAGTACTGTCACTCTAGTAGGGAGATATTTATCACCTGGTCTGTGAGTTTATCACACACTGTCACTCTAGTAGGGAGGTATTTAATTTATCACCTGGTCTGTCAGTTTATCACACAGTACTGTCACTCTAGTAGGGAGACATTTATCACCTGGTCTGTAAGTTTATCACACATTGTCACTCTAGTAGGGAGATATTTATCACCTGGTCTGTCAGTTTATCACACAGTAC
This sequence comes from Mizuhopecten yessoensis, assembly GCF_002113885.1. Classification (NCBI taxonomy): domain Eukaryota; kingdom Metazoa; phylum Mollusca; class Bivalvia; order Pectinida; family Pectinidae; genus Mizuhopecten; species Mizuhopecten yessoensis. The sequence continues at coordinate 11,777 of NW_018408763.1, read as the reverse complement.
TGTCACTCTAGTAGGGAGATATTTATCACCTGGCATGTCAGTTTTATCTGGCTTGTCCCCAGATTTGTCCACCTGACCTTTCCTGGTCTGGCGAAGCATTGTTTTGCAATAAGAATTGTTTAAACACTATGCACTGTTCACTGTGAAGTCTGGGCAGCCTTCTTCCAAACTGGGAGTGAAATATTTTGGTAATTCTTGTGAAGTCGGGTGCACTTGAAAAATACCTTCGCCTCTGGGTAAATTTCTTTTATCCTACTCACAGGCATTAATAATGCCATGTGCATGTGCTTGTATATAGTAACATCGTAGTTACTAAGACTAAACACTCTCGTCTAAAATATGTCTTCCGCAGCGTCGACTAAGGTACAGGCAATCGCCACCCCGTGACAGAATTCCCTGTATCAATGTTTTTGTGTTCCGATAGTAACCATTAGCAACAGTTGATTTAATCATAGCCTCGTGACCCACTGGTATGACTACACATTCTGTAATAGCCTCGCGAAGCTCACTCAAACTGGTCTATTTTCAAATTGACAGCTTTTAATAACTAAGTAACGGTTAGTACTCATAATGTGCGACCATTGTAGTCATCTCTGACAGAAAATTTGTACATAAATATGCCACATGTAGCGATGATTGAGTTCCTTTGTTGTAAACATGTGCATGCGCCCTTCAAAACCTTTAGGCCCCAACCCAAGTAGATCAGTATGGAACACGGAACGTTTTCGTCGCAGCGCTGACATATATGAAGGTATTGTCATGATAATGCTGTGCTTACAATTTGATTATATAATTGCAACCTGGCCACTGATTCCTGATATATTACTTAATTGGTATGTTACCTGTACATGTGCCAAATCAAACAGGTTTGACCAGGTGGTCCAACTAATAAATCTGTAACTGTAGTTTCAATCCACCATCCTCATTCTGATACATTAAAATTGCACTTCTGTCAATGTGGCCTACATACTTGCCTCTGCTTTGAATAAGGTCAAAAGAAAATATACTCATCCGGAGGTTTGAAAATATAGGAGGCCATAAAAAATCAAACATTTGAACCTGGAACTGAGTGAGGTCCCTCAAAAACCATTAAAACTTGTACAATCACCTTCCTATCCTTGCCAATAAAAATCATCGTGAAAAGAGGGGGAATACAGTTACTTTAAGCTATGTATGATGGATTATATTCTGATAGTAAGTTCCCTTATCCCTGTATATAACCATATTTATGTATGATGGATTAATTTCTGATAGTAAGTTCCCTTATCCCTGTATATAACCACATGTATGTATGATGGATTATATTCTGATAATAAGTTCCCTTATCCCTGTATATAACCACATTTATGTATGATGGATTATATTCTGATAATAAGTTCCCTTATCCCTGTATATAACCACATTTATGTATGATGGATTATATTCTGATAATAAGTTCCCTTATCCCTGTATATAACCACATTTATGTATGATGGATTATATTCTGATAATAAGTTCCCTTATCCCTGTATATAACCACATTTATGTATGATGGATTATATTCTGATAATAAGTTCCCTTATCCCTGTATATAACCACATTTATGTATGATGGATTATATTCTGATAATAAGTTCCCTTATCCCTGTATATAACCACATTTATGTATGATGGATTATATTCTGATAATAAGTTCCCTTATCCCTGTATATAACCACATTTATGTATGATGGATTATATTCTGATAATAAGTTCCCTTATCCCTGTATATAACCACATTTATGTATGATGGATTATATTCTGATAATAAGTTCCCTTATCCCTGTATATAACCACATTTATGTATGATGGATTATATTCTGATAATAAGTTCCCTTATCCCTGTATATAACCACATTTATGTATGATGGATTATATTCTGATAATAAGTTCCCTTATCCCTGTATATAACCACATTTATGTATGATGGATTATATTCTGATAATAAGTTCCCTTATCCCTGTATATAACCACATTTATGTATGATGGATTATATTCTGATAATAAGTTCCCTTATCCCTGTATATAACCACATTTATGTATGATGGATTATATTCTGATAATAAGTTCCCTTATCCCTGTATATAACCACATTTATGTATGATGGATTATATTCTGATAATAAGTTCCCTTATCCCTGTATATAACCACATTTATGTATGATGGATTATATTCTGATAATAAGTTCCCTTATCCCTGTATATAACCACATTTATGTATGATGGATTATATTCTGATAATAAGTTCCCTTATCCCTGTATATAACCACATTTATGTATGATGGATTATATTCTGATAATAAGTTCCCTTATCCCTGTATATAACCACATTTATGTATGATGGATTATATTCTGATAATAAGTTCCCTTATCCCTGTATATAACCACATTTATGTATGATGGATTATATTCTGATAATAAGTTCCCTTATCCCTGTATATAACCACATTTATGTATGATGGATTATATTCTGATAATAAGTTCCCTTATCCCTGTATATAACCACATTTATGTATGATGGATTATATTCTGATAATAAGTTCCCTTATCCCTGTATATAACCACATTTATGTATGATGGATTATATTCTGATAATAAGTTCCCTTATCCCTGTATATAACCACATTTATGTATGATGGATTATATTCTGATAATAAGTTCCCTTATCCCTGTATATAACCACATTTATGTATGATGGATTATATTCTGATAATAAGTTCCCTTATCCCTGTATATAACCACATTTATGTATGATGGATTATATTCTGATAATAAGTTCCCTTATCCCTGTATATAACCACATTTATGTATGATGGATTATATTCTGATAATAAGTTCCCTTATCCCTGTATATAACCACATTTATGTATGATGGATTATATTCTGATAATAAGTTCCCTTATCCCTGTATATAACCACATTTATGTATGATGGATTATATTCTGATAATAAGTTCCCTTATCCCTGTATATAACCACATTTATGTATGATGGATTATATTCTGATAATAAGTTCCCTTATCCCTGTATATAACCACATTTATGTATGATGGATTATATTCTGATAATAAGTTCCCTTATCCCTGTATATAACCACATTTATGTATGATGGATTATATTCTGATAATAAGTTCCCTTATCCCTGTATATAACCACATTTATGTATGATGGATTATATTCTGATAATAAGTTCCCTTATCCCTGTATATAACCACATTTATGTATGATGGATTATATTCTGATAATAAGTTCCCTTATCCCTGTATATAACCACATTTATGTATGATGGATTATATTCTGATAATAAGTTCCCTTATCCCTGTATATAACCACATTTATGTATGATGGATTATATTCTGATAATAAGTTCCCTTATCCCTGTATATAACCACATTTATGTATGATGGATTATATTCTGATAATAAGTTCCCTTATCCCTGTATATAACCACATTTATGTATGATGGATTATATTCTGATAATAAGTTCCCTTATCCCTGTATATAACCACATTTATGTATGATGGATTATATTCTGATAATAAGTTCCCTTATCCCTGTATATAACCACATTTATGTATGATGGATTATATTCTGATAATAAGTTCCCTTATCCCTGTATATAACCACATTTATGTATGATGGATTATATTCTGATAATAAGTTCCCTTATCCCTGTATATAACCACATTTATGTATGATGGATTATATTCTGATAATAAGTTCCCTTATCCCTGTATATAACCACATTTATGTATGATGGATTATATTCTGATAATAAGTTCCCTTATCCCTGTATATAACCACATTTATGTATGATGGATTATATTCTGATAATAAGTTCCCTTATCCCTGTATATAACCACATTTATGTATGATGGATTATATTCTGATAATAAGTTCCCTTATCCCTGTATATAACCACATTTATGTATGATGGATTATATTCTGATAATAAGTTCCCTTATCCCTGTATATAACCACATTTATGTATGATGGATTATATTCTGATAATAAGTTCCCTTATCCCTGTATATAACCACATTTATGTATGATGGATTATATTCTGATAATAAGTTCCCTTATCCCTGTATATAACCACATTTATGTATGATGGATTATATTCTGATAATAAGTTCCCTTATCCCTGTATATAACCACATTTATGTATGATGGATTATATTCTGATAATAAGTTCCCTTATCCCTGTATATAACCACATTTATGTATGATGGATTATATTCTGATAATAAGTTCCCTTATCCCTGTATATAACCACATTTATGTATGATGGATTATATTCTGATAATAAGTTCCCTTATCCCTGTATATAACCACATTTATGTATGATGGATTATATTCTGATAATAAGTTCCCTTATCCCTGTATATAACCACATTTATGTATGATGGATTATATTCTGATAATAAGTTCCCTTATCCCTGTATATAACCACATTTATGTATGATGGATTATATTCTGATAATAAGTTCCCTTATCCCTGTATATAACCACATTTATGTATGATGGATTATATTCTGATAATAAGTTCCCTTATCCCTGTATATAACCACATTTATGTATGATGGATTATATTCTGATAATAAGTTCCCTTATCCCTGTATATAACCACATTTATGTATGATGGATTATATTCTGATAATAAGTTCCCTTATCCCTGTATATAACCACATTTATGTATGATGGATTATATTCTGATAATAAGTTCCCTTATCCCTGTATATAACCACATTTATGTATGATGGATTATATTCTGATAATAAGTTCCCTTATCCCTGTATATAACCACATTTATGTATGATGGATTATATTCTGATAATAAGTTCCCTTATCCCTGTATATAACCACATTTATGTATGATGGATTATATTCTGATAATAAGTTCCCTTATCCCTGTATATAACCACATTTATGTATGATGGATTATATTCTGATAATAAGTTCCCTTATCCCTGTATATAACCACATTTATGTATGATGGATTATATTCTGATAATAAGTTCCCTTATCCCTGTATATAACCACATTTATGTATGATGGATTATATTCTGATAATAAGTTCCCTTATCCCTGTATATAACCACATTTATGTATGATGGATTATATTCTGATAATAAGTTCCCTTATCCCTGTATATAACCACATTTATGTATGATGGATTATATTCTGATAATAAGTTCCCTTATCCCTGTATATAACCACATTTATGTATGATGGATTATATTCTGATAATAAGTTCCCTTATCCCTGTATATAACCACATTTATGTATGATGGATTATATTCTGATAATAAGTTCCCTTATCCCTGTATATAACCACATTTATGTATGATGGATTATATTCTGATAATAAGTTCCCTTATCCCTGTATATAACCACATTTATGTATGATGGATTATATTCTGATAATAAGTTCCCTTATCCCTGTATATAACCACATTTATGTATGATGGATTATATTCTGATAATAAGTTCCCTTATCCCTGTATATAACCACATTTATGTATGATGGATTATATTCTGATAATAAGTTCCCTTATCCCTGTATATAACCACATTTATGTATGATGGATTATATTCTGATAATAAGTTCCCTTATCCCTGTATATAACCACATTTATGTATGATGGATTATATTCTGATAATAAGTTCCCTTATCCCTGTATATAACCACATTTATGTATGATGGATTATATTCTGATAATAAGTTCCCTTATCCCTGTATATAACCACATTTATGTATGATGGATTATATTCTGATAATAAGTTCCCTTATCCCTGTATATAACCACATTTATGTATGATGGATTATATTCTGATAATAAGTTCCCTTATCCCTGTATATAACCACATTTATGTATGATGGATTATATTCTGATAATAAGTTCCCTTATCCCTGTATATAACCACATTTATGTATGATGGATTATATTCTGATAATAAGTTCCCTTATCCCTGTATATAACCACATTTATGTATGATGGATTATATTCTGATAATAAGTTCCCTTATCCCTGTATATAACCACATTTATGTATGATGGATTATATTCTGATAATAAGTTCCCTTATCCCTGTATATAACCACATTTATGTATGATGGATTATATTCTGATAATAAGTTCCCTTATCCCTGTATATAACCACATTTATGTATGATGGATTATATTCTGATAATAAGTTCCCTTATCCCTGTATATAACCACATTTATGTATGATGGATTATATTCTGATAATAAGTTCCCTTATCCCTGTATATAACCACATTTATGTATGATGGATTATATTCTGATAATAAGTTCCCTTATCCCTGTATATAACCACATTTATGTATGATGGATTATATTCTGATAATAAGTTCCCTTATCCCTGTATATAACCACATTTATGTATGATGGATTATATTCTGATAATAAGTTCCCTTATCCCTGTATATAACCACATTTATGTATGATGGATTATATTCTGATAATAAGTTCCCTTATCCCTGTATATAACCACATTTATGTATGATGGATTATATTCTGATAATAAGTTCCCTTATCCCTGTATATAACCACATTTATGTATGATGGATTATATTCTGATAATAAGTTCCCTTATCCCTGTATATAACCACATTTATGTATGATGGATTATATTCTGATAATAAGTTCCCTTATCCCTGTATATAACCACATTTATGTATGATGGATTATATTCTGATAATAAGTTCCCTTATCCCTGTATATAACCACATTTATGTATGATGGATTATATTCTGATAATAAGTTCCCTTATCCCTGTATATAACCACATTTATGTATGATGGATTATATTCTGATAATAAGTTCCCTTATCCCTGTATATAACCACATTTATGTATGATGGATTATATTCTGATAATAAGTTCCCTTATCCCTGTATATAACCACATTTATGTATGATGGATTATATTCTGATAATAAGTTCCCTTATCCCTGTATATAACCACATTTATGTATGATGGATTATATTCTGATAATAAGTTCCCTTATCCCTGTATATAACCACATTTATGTATGATGGATTATATTCTGATAATAAGTTCCCTTATCCCTGTATATAACCACATTTATGTATGATGGATTATATTCTGATAATAAGTTCCCTTATCCCTGTATATAACCACATTTATGTATGATGGATTATATTCTGATAATAAGTTCCCTTATCCCTGTATATAACCACATTTATGTATGATGGATTATATTCTGATAATAAGTTCCCTTATCCCTGTATATAACCACATGTATGTATGATGGATTATATTCTGATAATAAGTTCCCTTATCCCTGTATATAACCACATTTATGTATGATGGATTATATTCTGATAGTAAGTTCCCTTACCAAGGTTCACCAGGAGTATTCTTTGTTCAGTCAATGTTGACTTCATCTCTGAAGCTCTGATAGAACATAAAATGTATTCGTATCTTATTGCCGAAATGCCATCCTGTATCAATGACTCGCCTGTTTGTCATGATTTTTGCTGATGTTGACTCAAATTGGTCAAACTACTTTTTATATTAGTGGCTGTAATTTTGTGTAATTCAAGTTGGATTGACAGTATTTCTTAAATTTGTCTGATCTTAAACCAGACATCACTGTGGTACTTCAGAACTCCTTTAATGACACCATATGATGTAACAAAGTTTGTTAATAGGTTACAGTAATATTTTGTAAATGTCCACAAACTTCCTCAACCTGAACGTTAAATGTTTTACCATTTTTCTGAAATGAATTGTATATAATTAAACATAACCATTTTTATTTGCAGCAGGAGGAAAACATTCGTAAGCACCATGCAGATATGGTACGTGAATTAAGTGAAATGTTTTCACTTAAATCAAAACCAGGGCATGTTATTTGCTCCAGAGATGGTCTGTCGAACCTGGTAACGGATAATGTAAAAGATATGTTTGATCTGTGCAGAGCCTTAATGAAGGAAGGAAAAATCATGTATGGAGAGTACAGTAAACTACGTGAAATTCTTGTTGAGTGTGGTGTGGAGGCAGGAGAGACCATTGACAAGTATACAAAGATGATACGTGGGGAAAGTGAAGGTAATGTTTATTGTATGTTATTATATATTCAATGATACTGTCTTGAAATGAATATAATATTGGGTTCCAGATTTTGTCTTGTTTCATGGTAAATAATTTTTATTTTACTTTCCAGAAGAATTTACCCCATCCAACAAAAGGTTATTACCCTTATTATTTTCAAATCACCCATTTTCTGTGCTCCGTCCGTCGGTCCTTTAACAATTCTTGTTAGTGCTATTTCTCAGAAAGAGAAACTGGAAGGATATTTTTCAAATTTAACATGTAGGTTCCCCATGTGAACATTTCTTAGCGCTTTTTGGTACTGATAAAAAACCAAGATGGCTCACAAGTGGCCATTTTGAATTTTGATAGTTAAAGTTTGCTAGGTCTTTTGCTCAGAAAGTACTTGAGGGATTCTTCTCAAATTTCACCTGAATGTTCCACATGGACCTTATTTATTCATATCCAATAGTTTAACTAATTGAAAACTAGAGATGGCCGACAGGCAGACATGTTGAATTTAAGAGTTCAAGTTTGTTACAGCTATTTCTCAGATTAAAGTACTAGAGGAATCCTTCTTTTCAATTTTACATGAAGGTCTCCCTTGGTCCTTTATTACCCATATATCGAATACTGAGACTGATCAGAAAACAAAGATGGCCCAAGGGCAGCCATGTTGACTAGAGGGATCTTACTCAAATTTCACATGTAGGTTCCTCGCGGCCAAAGGCCAGCCATCTTGAATTTTGAGAGTTAAAGGTTGCTTAGCACTTATTCTCAGAAACAACTTGAGAGATATTTCTCCAATTAATGCTCTCTTGTTCTTTTTATTTCACATAATATTTATAATTTCTTTTTAGGTTACCTGACCATAGGTCATGGTAACCTATTGTGATAGTCTTTTGTCCGTCGTCGTGCGTTAACTTTTCCTTGTGAACACGATAACTTGAGTAAATGTTAATCGAGTTTAATGAAACTTTGTGTGCAGCCATATATCAATAAGATCCCGGACGAGTTCGAAAATGGGAATTATTTGACTGTAACTTACAGTTATTGCCCTTTGTAATAATATTATCATTGGAACTTGTGAACACAATATTTTGAGTAAATGTTAACCGTGTTTGATGAAACTTTGTATGCAGCCATATATAAAAAAGATCTCGGACGAGTTTGAAAATAAGAATTATTCGTCGATAACTTACAGAGTAATTGCCCTTTGTTATAATATTATTATTGGACCTTTGTACGTAGCCATATATCAATAAGATCCCGGACGAGTTGGAAAATGGTAATTATTCGATTGTAACTTACAGAGTTATTGCCCTTTGTAATAATATTATTATTGGACCTTGTGAACACAATATTGTGAGTAAATGTTAACTGTGTTTGATGAAACTATGTATGCAGCAATATATCAATAAGATCCCTGACGAGATCGAAAATGGGAATTATTCGACAGTAACTTACAGAGTTATTGCCCTTTGTCTTATTATTATTATTGGACCTTGTGAACACGAGAACTTGAGTAAATGATAATCGAGTTTGATGAAACTTTATATGCAGCCATATATCAATAAGAACCCGGACGAGTTGGAAAATGGGAATTATTCGACAGTAACTTACAGAGTTATTGCCCTTTGTAATAATATAATTATTGGACCTTGTGAACACGAGAACTTTAGTAAATTATAACTGAGTTTGATGAAACTTTGTATGCAGCCATATATCAAAAAGATCCCTGACGAGTTCGAAAATGGGAATTATTCGACAGTAACTTACAGAGTTATTGCCCTTTGTAATAATATTATTATTGGACCTTGTAAACACGATAACTTGAATAAATGTTGACGGAGTTCAATGAAACTTTGTCCGGTAATTATTTTACGGTAACCTGCAGAGTTATGCCCTTTGTCATTATGTTATTATTTGTCCCTGTGATGTTGATTGACATTTATACACAAGAATAGATGTAAATTCATGTGGTACACCTTTTTTTTCATTCATGACACATTTTTGCTACTAACAAGGTGCTATTAAAATTTTGTCCTTTATTTAATAAATCATTGATTTACGCTTTTACTTGTTTCTTTTAACCAAGAACAGAAGACATACAGTTACCAAGTTTTTCAAAACAGACCCCTTGGGTCAAAATTGGAGTCACACCCATTTATTTCAGTTATCGTGTTCACAGGGTCCAACAATAATAGCATTACCAAGGGGAATAACTATGTAAGTTATGGTCAAATTGGTCCGGTATTCAAATTCATCCAAGATCTCATTGATACAAAGCTGCATACAAAGTTTCATCAAAATCGGTTTATATTTACTGAAGTTATTGTGTTCACAAGGAAAAATAAATGGACGATGCAGCAAGGTCACTCAGACCGACGAAAAGTATGAATTGGCCCCTGGATGGCAGTCCTAATTTGAATCGGATGTCAGGTGACCGTTAAGGCCCATGGGCCTCTCGTTTTTTTATTTAACACATGATGTGTTATAAGCTGACTCAATTTAGGTTAGAACCAAAGTACTCCCATCACAGTATTATTGCTCTGTGCAGTGCAAAGTAGTTCCAGGTTATAAAATGTTGCATAACCTCTTTCAACATCAGGTCCCTTACAATACGTGTTCCTTTGTTGTCAATTGAAAACGTGTCACCAATGTTTATCTGGTCAGCCATCTTATACTACAGTATACATGTAGTAATAAAAGTAGTTCCTGTGGTGGCATAGGAATGGGTTCCCCTGTTCTTTAGCTCACCTGCCAAAAGGGCAACTGAGCTTATGTTATGGTGCAGCATGCAGCGTCCGGCCGTCCGGCCGTCAACTTTTTCTTTAAACAACTTCTTCTGAAGAATGGACAGGCCTAGAGTCATGATATTTGGCTGAAAGCTTCGTTGGTAAGAGTCAAATAAAGATTGCGAATAGAAATGACCTTGGCCTACTTTCAAGGTCCCAGGAGTCAGATATGTCATACACATCAAACAACTTCTTCTGAATAATGGACAGGCCTAAAGTCATGATATTTGGCTGAAAGCTTCATTCGTAAGAGCCTGACAAAGTTTGCGAACGAAAATGACCTTGACCTTCGTTCAGGGTCAAATGTGTCAAACACTTAAAACAACTTGTGCTGAAGAACTGAAAAGTTATAGAGTCTTAATATTTAGCTGGTAGCTTCTTTTGGAAGAGCCCAACAAAGTTTGAGAACGAAAATGACCTTGACCTAATTTCAAGGTCATATGGGTCAAATATCTTAAAAAAATCAAACAACTTCTGAATAATGGACAGGCCTAGAGTCTTGATATTTGGCTGAAAGCTTCGTTGGTAAAATCCCAACAAAGTTTGCAAATGACCTTGACCTTCTTTCAAGGTCGGATTGGTCAAATATGTCTAACACTTCAAATGACTTCTGAAAAAATGAAAGGTATAGAATCTTAATATTTGGCTGGTATCTCTTTTGGATTGAGGTCGAAGAGGTTTGCAAATGAAAATGACCTTGAACTACTAGGTCATGGGGGTCAAATATGTCAAAAACATCAAAGGACTTCTGAACAAACGAAAGGCATAGAATCATAATATTTTATTTGGCTGGTGGCTTCCTGGGATAGAGCTCATTAAAGCATATGAATGAAAAGGACTTCAACCTACTTTAAATGTCACAGAGGTCAACAGCACTTCAA
>NW_018408762.1:466631-469137 GCF_002113885.1 Mizuhopecten yessoensis | reverse complement strand
AGGGAGTTTGTGTAAGTATAAATGAAGGGAGTTTGTTTAAGTGTAGTTGAAGGGAGTTTCCTGTCAAGTAGATCAGTCGCATAAACCGAATACCTTCCTCGGACATCCAATGATTTCGGCCTTTTAATTGTATGACGAATTGTTGCCTCGTTCTGCAATGTACCAGATTATGTGAATGAAATGGTGTTTGGGACTGACAAATTACGAGTAATACAATAATTTTTCTGATATAATTATCTTTTCTCTTAAGATTTAGTTGTTCTATATAAATACTCATGTGCTTATCAATATCAATTTCATAACGATCGTCACGTACACAATTTATCCCTACGTAATAACGAGTTATCTGAAACTTGTTTATAATTGTTGCTCTTTTGGAAGTCCACAATATATATCCAGTGACGTTGATCAATCCTCTGCGACCAGCCAATACTTTTCTCAACTCCCTGGGGAGCATACAGCCGGAGCTGCCATTTCGGCGCTAACAGCTAGCATTCAACAATTTTAGCACTGCCTAACCACGTACTTATTTACAGCTGAGTAGACTGGAATAAGCGGAGTAAAGTATCTCGCTCAGCGATGCAACACAGTGCCGTGCTATGACTCGAACCCGCAACCATTCGGCCACGAGCCCGGCGTCCTACCACTCGACTATCGTGCCTCCGTTTATGCATCGTGTTTTGTAAAGTTTCAAAGCTCATTAACGCCAAAAGGGTAACTTAGAGCGGTAAGACGACTCTAACTGCAAATAGTATCATTGATGTCGTTAAAATACAATAAGTTACAAACCAACTGACTTGGTATCGGAAATTTAATCATTTAACTATTCATCGATCTCGATTCGAATATGACATTTTCGATTTACACACTAAAAGTATACAACAATTCTCGCTAAGAAAAGTATTGAACAATTCAAAGATGATTACGTTTTCTAACACTTATAAGTATTAAACCAATCTGCATGCCGATACGTATTCAAAAATACGTTATTTTTGCCACTCGATAATCCATACCGTAATTAGCTTAAACGAATTCTTACCATCATACGTTTTCAATTCACATTAATAAGTATTCTACAATTCCCACTAATATGTATTCAACAAGTCGAATACTTCTAGGCAATCAACATTTCAAACACTAAGACGTATTCAACAATTGTCATACTCAACTTTGTAAATTCAAATACTAGTAAATATTAAACAATTGTCATACTAAACTTTGTAAATTCAAATACTAGTAAATATTAAACAATTCGTGACTTTATGAAATCAACCTGCTACTCACAGTGATCATTATAGATTATAAGTTTAAGACGTTTCCTTTGATTTCCAAACAGAAATTGAGAATTATTCCTTGAGTAATATCATTACCCTGAGGTTTCTGGGAGGATAATTTAACTGATGTTGATCACGATTCCTAAACATGTACTTCACTAATCACTCGAGCTAAATATGACATTCACATGAACGACCTGGAGACCTAATTTTCACCTGCAGCAGCACGTGCATGTCTCGTGCCTCTTTATCATTGTGGTATTGCGGATAAATGATAGTTTGTTTAAGTCATACTACTTGTTTCTAAGAACAAGTGTAAATGTTAACAACGTATGGGTATTTGTAGCAATCAGACAGATTCGGTCAGGTGTGGTGGGGGAGTACATACATTCACGCATTAACTACTCATCGTGAAGTTTTGATTGGCTGTTGTGAACAGACTCTTCAAAACGCTATCCAACGTTACGTAATTATCATGAAAATACGAAACTCTGTCCTTGTGACACATAAACTTATAGACAATGGTAGCTTTAGGACATCCTGTGTCATTTACTATCACTACTTTTATTTTATTTTACTACCATTTCAGTTTCTACCAATGAAGTGTATCTGGGTCCGAATACATGAAACCGTTCTCATAGCTAACCTGGTTTACCAAAGATGATTGCCTGTGGCCGATCTACGAAGAATAACCAAGTAATGCGTAACAGAGAGAGGTGACGTGACGGGATGTCTCCAACAATGTGATATTGTATTGAACTTTAAGATAAATATCGATTTAGCAAAGAATGTCGAATACAATGTTTATCAACATCTGTCTATATTTCTAAATTTTGATATATGTTTCAGTAAAGTCTTCTGACTTAAATGATACTGGTAAAATAACAGGGTATTTCATTTAACCATTGAAGTGCTTTTTGTTTGAATTCTTTGGAAATATGATTACTAACTGAATAATGTCAGATTGAAAAAAGCGTATTAGCTCTTCATTTATAATCATTCTTTGTTCTTTTATCATAGGCACCTTGGAGTAATTTTGGATGAAAATTGTAAGTGGAGTACCCATATTGAAAATATTTGTATAAAAGTATCGAAACAGTTAAGCGTTTTACGTAAATTGAAATTTATTTTGAGTAGAAGAACTTTAAGTAAAATTTACAGATCGTACATTCTTCCTCTATTAGAATACTGTTGTGAGGTATGGGATGGGTGCACTCTCGGTGACGCAGACA
>NW_018408762.1:448820-466118 GCF_002113885.1 Mizuhopecten yessoensis | reverse complement strand
TCTCTCTCTCTCTCTCTCTCTCTCTCTCTCTCTCTCTCTCTCTCTCTCTCTCTCTCTCTCTCTCTCTCTCTCTCTCTCTCTCTCTCTCTCTCTCTCTCTCTCTCTCTCTCTCTCTCTCTCTCTCTCTCTCTCTCTCTCTCTCTCTCTCTCTCTCTCTCTCTCTCTCTCTCTCTCTCTCTCTCTCTCTCTCTCTCTCTCTCTCTCTCTCTCTCTCTCTCTCTCTCTCTCTCTCTCTCTCTCTCTCTCTCTCTCTCTCTCTCTCTCTCTCTCTCTCAATTAAAGCAAATGTAAATATATATGGTATATGCCATCGTGATAATTTGTAGTAATATATTGTAGGGAAAGGGCTTAATATAAGTTGTAAAACTTGTGCCCAACTCCCATTGTATATAAATTACAATAAAATATGTTTAAATCAAATCTTTGTTCAGAATGCATTCACATTGTCAATGAATGACAACTGAAAGCGTTCCTATAGTTTTATTTACGATATTCCATTTTGATTTCGTTGTGCAAGTATTTTTTACATTAATAAAACAGGTTAGTAGCGGCTTAAATTTGAGGTCGCGAGGTGGTACCGACTCGAAAAGGGTTTTTTAGCAATATTTTACATTCAGAAACTGGGTTTTCAACAACATGTACTTAGTAAAACTACTCGATGAACGTAATCTCAAAAAGGAAATGGAGACCAAAACGTACAGGGATTTCATTGGTGCTTAATTGTATCACTATGTTGAATTCGCTCTCTGTTTTAACAAACGGACAGCTAGATCGTCGGGTTTGTGTTGTAATGCTTTTCACCATAGTTTTTAATTTCATATTAAACTATGCGATCTTAACCTCCCTTTTATAAAACCATGTTATGTAATAAATAAAGTACTTTTAAGGGTTATTCTTGTCGTTAACCGTAAAGAGACCCTATTTCATCCGACGATTAAGGATTTATACTCCTTTGATTCGGTTTGTCAATCCCGATTTCCATCTTTTGGTTAGAATTGTCTTCACGTGATGTCACCGAGTGCATACCAATGGTCTGAACCGGCAACAGAAACTTAATTTACGAACAAAATGAACAATTTGAAAAACTGATGAGGAATTCCATCAGAATTTTATATTCTATAAATGGTAATTATGGATGAAAAACCCAAAATATCAAAAACTAAATTACAGAAGAAATAATTTAGGAAGAAAATCATTGACTTTAATTCAAAAGAAAGCAAGCAATCCATGTACAGGCAGTTAATTCGTTGTGAAGGAAAATAACAATATAAATTTAATGTATTTACCCGAACGTGTTGAACTCTAAAAATCATAAGATTAAATTTAAGCTCCTTTTACACTTGTAGCAGAATCAGTTTCGCCATTTATCTGCCAAAGATGAGGAATGTAATTTTATTTATTGACCGAGTCACGAAACTGGTCCATCATCACCTGCGTGTCCTATACCCCTATTGTTTACTAAACATATATGTACATTATTGTCACAATATGTATTGGGGAGAGGACTGTATTTAGTTGAAATAACTTGTTGTTTAATCCCTTTGCATCTTTGATCCATAAAATATGTTTAAACTAAACTGGTCTAATATAACAGGTACCGAAATCCGACCTCAGGGTTAAAAAAAATACCATTCGGTTGGATAGTTGCTCGGGGCACAAATAAATAAGTTCACCCTCCCAGCAATTGCCGTTTTTTGTTAATAAAACGTCAGTGATTTCCTCAATAACTGTGGTAGAAACAACTAGCCCTCCAGATCATTTACCTCGTATTTTGACCAGAGACATCACCAACGGTGGTTGTTATTATACTCGTCCGAAAATGAAACAAGCGATCTGATTGGCTCCTTTCTGAACAAGCCTCACCCGACGGATTATCGGGATATCTCGGATTTTTTTCATCGTATTTAACACAGGGGCATGGATCGCTTTACTTGTAATATTAAAAATAGGGGTATCCTATACTGATAAATAGTAGAGGAGACTCCTATTTTTTAATATTACAAGTAAAGCGATCCATGCCCCTGTGGTATTTAGTGGTTCGTCATACCCGGCTACGAATAATATTGTTAAAATTTGCAATTTTCTTGGAACCCGGCCTGTTATAATTCAAACCAAGATATTAAATACGTCTACATTTGACTTAAAAACTTTCCATTTTTGTTCACTGACGTCACAGGCATATGTTGAAAAAAAAATCAAGACATTGCTAACAGGTTTAATTTATTTACTCATTTATTAATTCATTATTTATTTATTTTTTTGTTACAATACTACGCCTAAAAATTTAAGTACTTTTCGAGGTTATTCTAGTCGTTCACTGTACAGGGCTCTTATCTCATGAGACACTTAATAGTTTAGATTCCTATAGTGTTACACGCCAATCCAGATTTACATTTTGGGTTCAAACATGTTGATATGACGTCACCGCATGCATATCAATAGCTCGAACAGGGAACGGAAACTGAACACTGGTGCTGCATTCTAGCAGAGTTTTATAGTCCATAAATGGTTATTACGGATGACATGCAAAGCATATTAAGTAGTAAATTGCATAAATGATAATAACAATAATAATATTATAAATCATTTATATAGCGCCCTATATAATTTGTAAAAAGAATCTAAAGCGCTTTACAACGTATGGATAATAGTAATGGTTATTATTGGGGGAAAAAAGGCTTACAATCACTTTTTGCTTACTGAGATATACCGTTTGAGTCATAGGCTCAGAAGTTGTATTTTTCTTATGCTATGGCTAGTTATGTAAAATCGGATATCGGTAGGACTTTACAAATAAAGGATATCGTGCGGACATTTTTGATAATAGATGTTAAAGATTTTCTATTTCAATATCTTCACCTGATGCATGAAATGAGGATACATATTTCGGTCAAACGTATCTTTTGTCACGACCAGCTTTTTTTTCGAGGTGTTTTATGACGATTTTTGTATATGTTTTCAGCACATATCTATGTACGGAATGTGGACGGAAAGTGGCAAACCCGTCCTCATTGAGGAAACATGAACTTCGTCATAGGGGTCAGGGACCTTATAAGTGTGAACAATGCGCTAAATCGTTTTACTGCAAATCTGATATGGACAGGCACGACTGTGCAAACGTCAAACATCGGATGCACGGGTGTGAGAACTGGGATAAAACATTTTTGACCGAGCGAGAGAGAGTAAAGAGCTCAGATACAGCTGTGAGCATTGCAATACCCAGTTTGAGGAATTAGCTGAAGGACCACCAATCAAAACATGGAGCTGACAAACGCCACAGATGTACCAAGTGCAACAAGAGTAAAGACCCTTTGACAGACATGCCTCAGTGGTTTGCCCTTGTAACATTTGTGGTAAAGTTTTCAAATCCAGGGAGTATTTAAAGAAACATGTTTTGAAACATAACTAGTTTTCCTAAATGTGTGTTACACAGACAGTTACTTATACTTAGATAGACACGTGCATTGGTCAATCGCTACGTTTCAAAACCATCAGATATGTACAAATAGGTACACACGGCTTGTCCACAAGTGTGCAACTACTCTACTGAAATATTTTCGCAGAGTTCCCTAAAAATAATGAGATAAATAACAATGCTTACAAACCATTAAATACAAATAGTAGTATATCTATAAAACGTTTTAATTGTCCTCGATTCCCTTTTTTCGTGCCCTTCTGTATGGCGTTACGCTCAACTAAAACCGTGCCCATACGCTGTTTACGTGGATTTCGGTTTCTCTCGTCGGTGTCAAAGAAGTGGTCTCTGAAAAAGTTAACATGTTAAAATAAAATTACTAATACCCTTTCCTTAATGTAACAACAATGTGATTCTTTGATTATAAAGTTGCTATTGTACCAAGATGTTGCAACAAACATTGTACATGCAGTGAATGGAATGATTGGTGTAACACGCAATAAAAAAACTATTATATGTTTGCCATGGCTGTCGGGGTACTAGTATTGTTTCCTCAAATCAAGTCCTAATAATCGAGGACAACATAGCACGGGAGTTGTTGGGCGCAATTTATAAAATCTTCCGGTTTACATAAACCGCCTTGGGCATCGCCAAATGTCACCTGAGATACATTTTTAAACACAGTCATAAATCTCACGAATTTGCCTCCAAAGAGACGCCAACCTAACTTCCAAAACTTTTTTGTTTCCTCCATGTATCTCATTCCCAAAGTGCTGTCCAACCGGTACCAACGTACCACCTCAATCCACAACAAAAATGAAATATTGTCAAATGGAAACTTCCCTTCAGCAACGGTCCGGAAAAAATCCAAGAACATATTTTCTATCTTGCGTTTTTTCAATTCAGATATTACATTTGGGGCAAGCTTTAGCATTTCATCAATGTCAGCATCGTTGTCACTGTTGTTCACACTTTCTGTATCAAAAAGCTGTACTCTTGATTTTGAAGACTTCACCTGTGCTCCAGAGGTCCTTGCACTTTCCACAACAGGTGCGCATACTATTGTCCTCGGTGTTTTATTAGGGAGAGGTGATAATAGACGATGTGTAGGTGTTACATTTAAAGCAACATGTGTCGGTTTAATTATATCAACACTGTAGTCACTTTGTTCTACACCTTCTGCATAGTAAAGCTGTACTCTTGATTTTGAAGACTTCACCTGTGCTCCAGAGGTCCTTGCACTTTCCACAACAGGTGCGCATACTATTGTCCTCGGTGTTTTATTAGGGAGAGGTGATAATAGACGATGTGTAGGTGTTACATTTAAAGCAACATGTGTCGGTTTAATTATATCAACACTGTAGTCACTTTGTTCTACACCTTCTGCATAGTAAAGCTGCACTCTTGATTTTGAAGACTTCACCTGTGCTCCAGAGGTCCTTGCACTTTCCACAACAGGTGCGCATACTATTGTCCTCGGTGTTTTATTAGGGAGAGGTGATAATAGACGATGTGTAGGTGTTACATTTAAAGCAACATGTGTCGGTTTAATTATATCAACACTGTAGTCACTTTGTTCTACACCTTCTGCATAGTAAAGCTGCACTCTTGATTTTGAAGACTTCACCTGTGCTCCAGAGGTCCTTGCACTTTCCACAACAGGTGCGCATACTATTGTCCTCGGTGTTTTATTAGGGAGAGGTGATAATAGACGATGTGTAGGTGTTACATTTAAAGCAACATGTGTCGGTTTAATTATATCAACACTGTAGTCACTTTGTTCTACACCTTCTGCATAGTAAAGCTGCACTCTTGATTTTGAAGACTTCACCTGTGCTCCATTGGTCTTTTGAGTTTGACATAAAGACCTGTGTTTTGTTGCACTGTTTAGAAAAGTCGAATTGTAAGGAGACTTCAAAGGCGAGGAAAATATCTTCCTTGACGTTCTGTATGAGCGTGGTGGTGGTAGACGAGGGGACGGACTAGTTACTTTTAACCGTTTTTCAAATGGTGCCTAAAAAGGGGAGGGACATAAAGCAGATTGGGCAATATTGTTTCGTCTCTTCCTCTTCGTTCTATTAAGCGTCAGGTTATATTTTTATATACCATTACGACAGTACCAGACACGCACACCCGTCGCGTGATGTATGCTCAGGTCTCTCTTCCTGTAAAGACAAAGAGTTAAATGTTACTTGATTTTTTCTTTGGTATATGTGGCATTTGGAGTTATGGACTGAATTACACACACGTTTGACCAAAAGATATATCCTCGTTACATGCATAAGTTATTTAGAAAAATGTCCGCACGATATCCTGTATTTGTAAAGTCCTACCGATATCCGATTTTACATAACTAGCCATAACATGAGAAAAACTTCCAAGCCTATGACTCAAATGGTATATCTCCGTAAACATTTATATTCGATTCATATTATCCTCGGACATGTAATTTGTTACATTCTCACATTATAAGGCAATATGCATGAAAACCACAAAAATGTCCTAACATATCCTCGTTAATTGTTCGTACGATGCACAATTGTACACGACTTTTTGAAGAAACAACACGCTTTACCAGATAAACAATTACACCTACAGACTCTTTGCAACATGGGATCTTCAACAGTTAACAAAGGCAAACAATACAGTCTCAATATTTGGATATATTGGTGTAATACTTACGTCGAAGCAGTCCCGCTCGCATCCATTTTATTCCCGCGTTATCCCCGTTGATGACGTAGGTTCCCCACCCTGAGTACGAGATTCTGGGACACACAACAAAGATTCTGACTCCGACCGCAGTGATCGTGACGGCTGATACAGGGAAACAAGCTTTTTATAATAATAAAAAACCAGACAATAATTTAAGATAAAGCGAGCAGTCCACGACGATGTGAAGAAACAAGCTACGTACTTTTCCCCCAATAGAACTAGTGCTAATGCCCTTTGTTCTGGGAATGCAGGTTAAGAGCCCTAGGAGAACCTTACACACGTGGGTATGTTTCTATATAACTCAAGTTAAGTGAAAACTACAATCTTAAGTGTTTTTCTGAATACTGAAGCGAGCATTGTAAACACGAGGACATTACTAGTTATTGAAGCGACTATTACAAACGTCATGATATTAGCCTTGTACTTGTCTGGCGGACATTGTATCAGTATTGTCGTCTGTAAACGAATTCTACTGTAAGGCGTTGTCTGTACACGAATTCTACTGTAAAGCGTTGTCTGTACACGAATTCTTCTGTAAGGCGTTGAAGTTGTGGAATTACCAAGATCTGGATAACTGTGTTTGTATACCCCCCGCGAAGTTTGTGGCTACATTGTATATAGGAAACAGCCAGTCCGTCCGTCTGTCCAGGAACCTCGTAAGCGCAACATCTCCTAAACCATTTGTTGGATTTTTTCGTTACCTGGAACAGTGAAAGAACATTTCATGCAGATGTGCATGAAGAAAGGAATTCATCATTCGATTATTTTTCATGGAGTTATGGCCCTTGAAACTTTAATTTCTTTTCCAGAAAACCTTGTAAGCGCAACTCCTCCTGCACTGTTTGTTTCATTTTTTATGTTTCTTTGCACAGGGACATCTTAACATAATGGAGTTTGTTTTGGGGGAAATCTAGGATAACATAAATCAATATTACGTTAAATGATAGTTAAAATAGACCAACATTGACTTGATTTGATATTACGCTGATAATGACCATGGTGGTCGGGAGGCGCTGTGGTTAGCGCATTCGCCTTTCACCAAGACGGCCGGTGTTCGACCCCACGATCGGACGCGGAGGCATTGGGTATCCTGCTCGACCACGTAGGTTTTCTCAAGGTACTCCGGGACCGTATTCATGAATCCGTCCTCATGCTCCAGCATGGTTTGGTTTTATTTCGTTTAACGTCCTGTTAACCGTTATGGTCATTTAAAGGACGTGCCTCCATGTATGTTCTGGAGGCGTGCATGTGTGTATGTGTGCCGGAGACAGGGTATGTTTATGTACTTGCTTCCTTGTGATAAAGCTGATCTGATGCTGCCTTTATTGTGCTATCTCACTGAAATGCAATGCAGAAGGCACCCATCACAGCATTCCGCCTCGTCACATTATACTGACAACGGGTCAACCAGTTGTTGCCATTACCCTTCATGCCCAACGTTAGCAGGAATAGCAACTACCAATTTAAAGAACCTTGGTATGTCCCGACCTAGGGACAGAACCCAATGTCTCCCTCACCTGGGTAAACTCTCAACATTAAAGCCAAAATTGAGGTATTGCCACGAAAGGCACAAGGAAATAAAAGGTAGTTAGAAGTAGAAAGAAAGAGAAAGAGCATAATATCGCAATGGGTGCAGCAGATTAATTTTGGTCGCTTTTGTGTTCCCAAATAGAGGACACCAGCAAATCCCTGATTATGTAGGGGGTTCCCCATTAGTCGCCTCCTACGATACATGACCACGGGCCTAGGTTTCGTCTCACATTAAGCCTCCTTGGGCGCTTCCATCCTGGCCAACCACAGTGATCAGTATAAACACACTTGTTTCATTGCTGTTGTAAAAAAGGAAGTTTACTTTACTATTTATGAATATAGGATTTCTAAAGCAATCGAATCAGTGACGTATAGTTTTCAAATAGAGCATTAAGAGCTCTATACAAAGTAATTTCTCAATTGAAGTCGACCTTGTATTCTATCTTAACGGTCATCGACCTCTTACAAGCGCCAAAAAGACAAAGATCTAATTAACTGATAGCGATTTTCGCGTTTGTTTCGTAAGTTAATTTTCGGTGAACTTGCGACAACTGTCACTGCAAGAGGTTCATCAATCAAAGTAACTTTCACAGATTCAATCAAACAACATTCCAATCTATCAACAGACAGCTAACCGTCCTGGACTATCTCGTCATTACACGAGAGGTACATTACCGTCATTTTGGACACACATCTATATCTTCTGAGTGTTTCCTTAAACTACACAGTTCATCCAAATATATTTATCACAGTCGTAGTAATATAAGGGTAATAGACGTTACAATGTTATAGTATATCGGGTATAAGTACATAATTAGACGCGCATGCGCAGCAGTATACTTTAATACTGTTGTACAATTGTACGAATGTAAATGTAGCACTTCCTGTCGTCGGGACGAGTTTGTTCTCAAAGACTTGTGCTATAGATCATATCTATTCTATGGTGCTTTTTGGTAGAAGGACATTATAACACGTATCAAATATCTATACAGAAAATAACTGAAAATGGTAAAGATTGGGCGAAATGATTTCTCAATGAGATTAGCTAAAGCAAATTTGTCGACATTAAGAGAAGAATGTACACTATTGAGTAAATTAGCTTTTTCTCGTTGTACATACACATACATGCAAAACTTATTTCATGTCTCAATTCACTCCTTATGGCTTTTTGAGAACGGAAGCACTTAAACTTAATTATGGATTTCATAGTTGTTATTGAAGGGGAGATATTGGTGGCGATGGAGACTATTTAGATAAAACAAAAGAAACATCCTCACAGGTTGTTTTTTATAAATTTGAATGTGACGGCGTATGAGTGGGTGGTGTTTTTTTTGTATGATCACGGACTTTCATAATCTAATTCCGTATGATAAAAGTTTCAGAAACTCGACAATTTTGCAATATTTTACTCATTACATGTAAAGTCTGTGTGCTATTCCCCTAGGGAAAGGGATAATGTACATTGAGAAGTGTGATTACTACCACTCTAGAATGGCACGTGTATTACACGACCTAGGAATTCCACTCTCCTGTACAGGGCCAACAGTCAGATTAACGCTTCACGGTACTTCTACGTAGGCGCTGGTATCTAAAGGTTATAGGCTCGACTGGTTCTGCTACAAATTACTAATTAGTACATGTACTTATTTTTCGAAAACTCGTAAAAAGAAAGTCCTCAATTCCTGTTTGTGAACAAACTTAGCCTTTATAATGTATTTAAATGTAATATAGATTCTGAATCAGAGAAACCAAAGTATATTTATATGTGAACAAAGAAAAAAACTGGTATCCAAATTTACCTCCCTTTTCTACATTGCATATTTTGTAACGTTAACGTAAACCAGGAATGACGTTGTTACAAATGTACATGTCATTTAGACCATACAATGGTTCAGCAATTTCTCACGTCTGACCAGACGTCATGTCCTCTATAATCTATCGTTTTGCCCTTATGACACAGGTATCGGCTAATCGCTGATCAGCAACATCGTGTACAGTGTATGACATCACAAGTTTAACATTTCTGGCGGCGCAGTAGTTAGCGCACGCGCCCTTTCACGATAACGGACAGAATTCTGATCGGGTGTGAAAACGCATCGGGTCACCACCCATGCCACCACGTGGTTTCCCGGGGTATTCCTATTGCTTCCCAAATTAAGACTCCCTTCGCTCTTCCATGCAGACAAACAGGAGTGATTAACATAAGAAGATAACACTTAGTTCATAATTTAAATAAAATTTAACCCTTTTGAACGTATTATTTTAATCAGCAAAACAAACACCTGTATTGCATCTGAAGTTTCATGAACATAAATAGTTCGTTCTTCATAAACCAGATACTTTACGGAAGTACGGAAACGGGTGGGGGAGAGGGAGCCTTACTCCATCTTCTCTTCTTTGACCGGGAACAAATTGCGTAAACAAAACCGTTAAGAGACAACGTTAGCTCCCTGACGGTGGAGACAACGTTAGCTCCCTGACGGTGGTGACAACGTTAGCTCCCTAACGGAGGAGACAAGGTTAGCTCCCTGACGTTGGAGACAATGTTGGCTCCCTGACGGTGGAGACAATGTTAGCTCCCTGACGGTCGAGACAACAATAGCTCCCTGACTATGGAGACAACGTTAGCTGCCTAACGGTGGAGACAACGTTCGCTCCCTGACAGTGGAGACAAGGTTAGCCCCCTGACGGTGGAGACAACGTTAGCTCCCTGACGGTGGAGACAACAATAGCTCCCTGACGATGGAGACAACGTTAGCTCCCTAACGGTGGAGACAAGGTTAGCTCCCTGACGGTGGAGACAACGTTAGCTCCCTGACGGTGGATACAACGTTAGCTCCCTGACGGTGGAGACAACGTTAGCTCTCTGACGGTGGATACAACGTTAGCTCCCTGACGGTGGATACAATGTTAGCTCCCTGACGGTGGAGACAACGTTAGCTCTCTGACGGTGGAGACAACGTTAGCTCCCTGACGGAGGAGACAACGTTAGCTCCCTGACGGTGGAGACAAAGTTAGCTCCCTGACGATTGAGAAAATGTTATCTCCCTGACGGTCGAGACAACGTTCGCTTCCTGACGGTGGAGACAACGTTAGCTCCCTGACGGTTGAGAAAACGTTAGCTCCCTGACGGTGGAGACAACGTTCGCTTCCTGACGGTGGCGACAACGTTAGCTCCCTGACGGTGGAGACAACGTTAGCTCCCTGACGATTGAGAAAATGTTATCTCCCTGACGGTGGAGACAACGTTCGCTTCCTGACGGTGGAGACAACGTTAGCTCCCTGACGGTGGAGACAATGTTAGCTCCCTGACGGTGGAGACAATGTTAGCTTCCTGACGGTGAGGACAAATTTAGCTCCCTGACGGTGGAGACAACGTTAGCACCCTGACGGTGGAGACAACGTTAACTCCCTGACGATGGAGAAAATGTTAGCTCACTGACGGTGGAGACAACGTTAGCTCCCTGACTAGCTCCCTGACGATGGAGACAACGTTAGCTCCCTGACGGCGGAGACAACGTTAGCTCCCTGACGGTGGAGAAAACGTTAGCTCACTGACGGTGGAGATAACGTTAGCTCCCTGACGATGGAGACAATGTTAGCTCCCTGACGGTGGAGGCAACGTTAGCTCCCTGACGGTGGAGACAACGCTAGCTCCCTGACGGTGGAGACAACGTTAGCTTCCTGACGGTGGAGACAACGTTAGCTCCCTGACTAGCTCCCTGACGATGGAGACAACGTTAGCTCCCTGACGGCGGAGACAACGTTAGCTCCCTGACGGTGGATACAATGTTAGCTTCCTGACGGTGGAGACAATGTTAGCTCCCTGACGGTGGAGACAAATTTAGCTCCCTGACGGTGGAGACAATGTTAGCTCCCTGACGGTGGAGGCAACGTTAGCTCCCTGACGGCGGATACAAGGCTAGCTCCCTGACGGTGGAGACAACGTTAGCTCCATGACGGTGGAGACAACGTTAGCTCCCTGACGATTGAGAAAATGTTAGCTCCCTGACGGTGGAGACAACGTTAGCACCCTGACGGTGGAGACAACGTTAACTCCCTGACGATGGAGACAATGTTAGCTCACTGACGGTGGAGACAACGTTAGCTCCCTGACGATGGAGAAAATGTTAGCTCACTGACGGCGGAGACAACGTTAGCTCCCTGACGATGGAGAAAATGTTAGCTTACTGACGGTGGAGACAACGTTAGCTCCCTGACGATTGAGACAATGTTATCTCCCTGACGGTGGAGACAACGTTCGCTCCCTGACGGTGGAGACAACGTTAGCTCCATGACGGTGGAGACAACGTTAGCTCCCTGACGATGGAGACAATGTTAGCTCCCTGACGGTGGAGACAAATTTAGCTCCCTGACGGGGGAGACAACGTTAGCTCCCTGACGGTGGAGAAAACGTTAGCTCACTGACGGTGGAGATAACGTTAGCTCCCTGACGGTGGAGACAACGTTAGCACCCTGACGGTGGAGACAACGTTAACTCCCTGACGATGGAGAAAATGTTAGCTCACTGACGGCGGAGACAACGTTAGCTCCCTGACGATGGAGACAACGTTAGCTCCCTGACGGTGGGGACAACGTTAGCTCCCTGACGATTGAGAAAATGTTAGCTCCCTGACGGTGGAGACAACGTTAACTCCCTGACGATGGAGAAAATGTTAGCTCACTGACGGCGGAGACAACGTTAGCTCCCTGACGGTGGATACAATGATAGCTTCCTGACGGTGGAGACAATGTTAGCTTCCTGACGGTGGAGACAATGGTAGCTCCCTGACGGTGGAGACAACGTTAGCTCCATGACGGTGGAGACAACGTTAGCTCCCTGACGAGGGAGACAACGTTAGCTCCCTGACGGTGGAGAAAACGTTAGCTCACTGACGGTGGAGATAACGTTAGCTCCCTGACGATGGAGACAATGTTAGCTCCCTGACGGTGGAGACAAATTTAGCTCCCTGACGGGGGAGACAACGTTAGCTCCCTGACGGTGGAGAAAACGTTAGCTCACTGACGGTGGAGATAACGTTAGCTCCCTGACGATGGAGACAATGTTAGCTCCCTGACGGTGGAGGCAACGTTAGCTCCCTGACGGTGGAGACAACGTTAACTCCCTGACGGTGGAGAAAATGTTAGCTCACTGACGGTGGAGACAACTCCCTGACGGGGGAGACAACGTTAGCTCCCTGACGGTGGATACAGTGTTAGCTTCCTGACGGTGGAGACAATGTTAGCTTCCTGACGGTGGAGACAACGTTAGCTCCCTGACGGTGGAGACAACGTTAGCTCTCTGACGGTGGAGACAACGTTAGCTCCCTGACGGTGGAGACAACGTTAGCTCCTTGACGGTGGAGACAACGTTAGCTCCCTGACGGTGGAGACAATGTTAGCTTCCTGACGGTGTAAACTATACAAATTATGGATACATTTTTACGAGTCCAACGCATCGTACGATTATAGTCGTGAAACATATTCTGTTGAAAAACGATGATGATTTACTTCAATGGAAGGCTTTAGACAGACCGTCATGAGATTTTTCGATCTCCTTATCGCTTGCGTTCGTCAAATCCTGACAGCATCCCGGGAATGGCAGGGCATGCTAACTCGTTTTCATTTATTCCATGGTACCCAATGTCGACCTCTTCAGATTTAGGTCTAGCAATGTCTGCTGCGTAAATCACGTGCAACAACCTGGGTTTCTTATCTGTATCATTAATTGTGTCACTGGAGAATTCAATGTTGATTGGCTGATCTTCCCCTTGTAAATGACTACATGGGGCTAGATACTTGTCCGCCTCGAGTTCCAGGGGGTTACACTCACTGTCACTCTTTCCACAACGTTAGTGAACGTTACCCCTAGACTTTCGAGGATGGATCCGCGTACATTGGTAAATCACTGACTAACCGCTGATCCATGAAACAGAATCAGCAGAGTTACAATTAATGTTTCAATCACCCGCAGTTTCAGTTTATTAGGACTTTGTGGGTTGATTCGTACTGGGTTTTTTAAAATAACGTAGTTTGGTTTGTTTGTTTGTTTGTGTTTTACGTCCTAATAACAACTATGGTCATTTAAGGATGTGCCAGGTTTTGGTGGTGCAGGAAAGCCGGAGTTCTCGGAGAAAAACCACCGACCTACGGCCAGTACCTGGCGACTGCCCCACGTAGGTTTCGAACCAGCGACCTAGTGATGGAGGGCTAGTGGTAGCAGAATGTCAGACGCCTTTACCACTTGGCCACCGCGGCATTACAATAACGTTAACATCCGAATAGGCGAGCTCTGTTTATATTGCGCAACGAATTAAAAGAAATCATTAAAGGTGGTAGTCTCCATCGTCGGATACCAACGGTTGATTTCGCTTCGGTACTCACTCATAGTTGTTTACACTTTTTTCACGTAACACGTTTCAATGTCTGGTTGGTGAAGGTAAATTATAAATTTCGACGGAATGTCAAACACTGGAAAGTATTAATATTTTAAAATCAAATCTATTTTTTTTCTTGAATTACATGTTACTGGTATGATGAAGTAAGAGCTTGGAGAACAGCATTTATTACATACTTACTACTAACTACGGGGTTTTTGTATATGCTATACGACACAATGGCTGNCCCAAAACCCGTATCAGCCCCCGCCGTATCACACCACAAAACCCTATCAGCCCGCAAACCCCCATATCACACCCCTTTTGGAAAAAAAAAAGTTTTTCAATATTTCAAAAATAAAAATAAATATAAACAAATAGATAGTAGTTTTTATTAGTAAGTATGTAATAAACAGAATAAAACACGCCTTTTTCCATATCACACCCAGCATCAACCCTCGACCAATATCAGCCCTCGGGCCTTCGGCCCTTGGGCTGATATTGCAGTCTCGGGTTGGTACTGGGTGCGATATGGAAAAAGGCATGTATTATTCTCTATATTTCCAAAGATTACAATATATCATTACAACAACAAAATAAACTTTCATACTTATTTATAGTAAACATAATCTTTGAAAAATTGCACGGCGTAAGAAAATGTTTCACACCAGATTGAATCAAACGTAAATCCTTTAGGTCCCTAGAATATTCATCATGGCTCAGCCCATTGCTAACATTCTGTAACAAGGGGTCAACCTTAAAAAAGTTTGCTCAAAACTTTGAAAATGTTCAATGAATCTGTTTTTAACCCCGAAATAAATAAAAAGGTTCATCACATTGCTTACAGACATATAAATGGATGAACCTTATGATAGTCAACAGCCTATTGACTGTGGTGATATATTTACACTATCTAAACATGCTCCAAGAATCTAACCTGAAGTGGATGACAAAAACAGCCCCTCAAACTCCATTTTCCGAAAAGGCGAGCTAAAAATCAGAAAGCACCTTTTGCAAGTGCACACGGTTTTATTTTATTTTTAACACTGTATTACCCAAAACAGACACTGGTGTTCTTGAAACTAATTTAGACGTTGCACATGGTATAATATATAACCCAAGACGGATATTGGTCCTTTTTTAATTAATTTGGACGTCTCACAAGGTGTAATCTGTCGGGGTACAATGTCAATCAATGCAAGTAGTCAAGTTCTGAAGTGCGGTACAGAGGAGACCATTAAAAAGAGGCCATGAAGACATAGCCAATCACGAATTTACCAATTACAAAAAGTGTAGTAGGTGATGTTCTAAAGCCGTATTTTTGGTAGAAGTTACTTTTCTGCAGCCCTTGATGTGCTACGCATTTTGTACACATTGTATGTTTACGGAACCAGCTTCCAGACATCGGCACACTGTATCGGCCTCTGTAATGGCTGGGACCCATTTCGTTAATACTGGACATAATACGAGACTAAAGTACGAAACTATGGCGACGGGTCATAAACAACGACAACAATCAGAGATTGTGTATTGTGAGGAGCGATCCGGTTTTACTGAGGAAGTTGTGTCGACATTTCTCCACGGACGGGATATAACGATACCCAAATCGCGACCGAGCCTCGACATTTCCGTGCCTTTACGGCCCTTTATCGATATTTAATCGCACTTTTACTCCCCAATAACGCATAAACAAGTCATATTGATAAAAATCGGTCCAACACAAGAAATCAAATACTCCCAATCTTTGGATTTTTATGCCGAAAATGACATTCTGTGTATTTTTTTCTAGGACTACGGCAATCTCAGAACACCACGCATTATAACTTTTTTTTGTCTTTAGTATTTCACGTTCAAAACTGTGTTTGAATGAATCGAAAATCTCATTAGTTGCTTTGGTATAGCTTCATTTCCGTCAGTGTCTTGCCGATGAGCTGGCGTAGAGTGCTTTCAAAAATACCTTTGAACGTTTCCGCATTCAGACAAACTAATTGCATTAACGCCTTTTTCTCAGCGCTAGTCACGGGTCAATAACATATACACATATTTCTAATTAAAACTTAAAACATTGAATCATTTTAAGGATCCCTGTCCAACTGTTATAAAACTAGCTATTCAGTTGAATAATGGTTTCCTGGAATGACAATAGTATCGAAAAATCATTTCTGAGAAGGAAAACCATATCTAGTGGAACTTTGATAAAAAAAAAACAATAAAGATAAAATAAACGAAAGATAGTTTTTTGTTAAAACACATCAACAACAATAGTGTTTTTGTGCAAAATACTGACAGGATTTGACTAGGATTCGAACCCTAGACCTCAGAAAGTTTATTTCGTTATAGTTTGAAATGCCATAAGACATTTACAAGTCTTTTAGCATTACATGTATCTATCAATTTATTATCATTTTTTAATCAGAAGCCAGTCGACGGCAACTAATGTGTTAGAAGTCCCAGTGTCATACTGCATATGAGCTAAAGTGGTCAATATCTAAATTTCGACCAATCGGAAGGCTCTGAACGACAGCCATCTTGTTCATTGTTAGAAAGTCTCGTTATAGTTTTCAGTGCCATGATACACTTGCAAACTTAATTTGAGCAATATCGAACAATATCTGATATTCGTCGAATCAGAAGCAAGTCTACGGCAGCTATTTTGTTCGATGACGTAATAGAAGTCACGGAAGTCATATGAAAGGTCGAAATGAAATTATACACCGACATTATAAATTTGAAGGAAATTGAACAATATCTATATATCGACCAATCAAAAGCCAGTTTAAAGCGGCATTCATGCCGAAAAGGTCCCTTTTTTATACTAAGAGAGTGTTATCGCTTTCACAAATGTTTGCCTGTAATCTACGAAATAGACCAATATGTCTCGGCCAATTAGAAGCTATGTTTGCCATATTTGACGACCGATCAGAAAATAATACTCATTACGTACTACACTGGCATACGAATGCTTATGTCAAATTTTAATAGTATCTGACAACACTAGTCACTGGAGAAACTTCCGAAATTGAATAAGTCTTAGAAAAAGGATAAAAAGAAGGGAGAAGAATAATATAAAAGAATGCAGAAAAAAACATAGAAGGTCCCCCAGTTCGTTTTGGGGACTTGATAACCCCTAGCCGAACACTAGTTGGACTCGTAGCCGACATGAGAGCATAATACAATAACCAGGCGCGTAGCTAGCCCCTTTACCATGTGTAAGCCCCGACATGGGGTTGCCGAAGGCAGCAGCCCCCCCCCCCCCCCCCAGCG
>NW_018408762.1:427854-448649 GCF_002113885.1 Mizuhopecten yessoensis | reverse complement strand
CCCGAGCAGGGGGAGGGTACGGGAGTGGGTCTTCCCCCTCCCGTAAGGGGGGTCTGGGGGGTCTCCCCCATGAAAATTTTGTTTTCTAGAACGTCTCAGGAGCCATTTCCCACGTCCTGATGTCTGAGATAATGATATGTTGTAATTTATAATATAGTTTTAAAAAAGGGGCCGGACTTGCCCCGGTCTCCCCTACACATGTATAATACATGTGTAGGGGGGACCGGGGCAAACACGGCCCCTTTTCTTTTTTCAAGACGTTATGGAAGGCATGTACTATACTGTTGAAATGCATATTTATATATGTCATTTAGAAAAGAAATGTATCGTCTTTCATACACTAATAACCAAATCGTAAACAAGACCATATTTTGGGAATTAATGGACTTTTTAGGTCGAGAGAGTTGGGGGCCGGACGAGCCCCGCCCTGAGGTAAATCCGGCCCCTACCAGGGCAAGTATGGCATGAAGGATAGAGAAGACAATTTACTAATAAGTGTATGGAATTTCATTCAATTCTGTTGGAAAATAAGTCCAGAACAAATCAGTGAATACAAAGAAAAAAATACTTAATTTTTGCGACGTAAAAATATTATTTTTGTGGTCAATTGGGTGACGTTAACAATAGTGACGTCACTTGGCACAATAACAGTTGCATTCGGGGTGGCCGAATGTGCCCCGGCAAAAGGGGCCGAACGTGCCCCAAATTGATATTTTCATAAAAAAAAACACATTGATTGTCTGTGTCCAATGTGCCATACTCGGAGTCGTTTGCGCCAGGCGTGAGTTTCTCAATTTACTCAATCGAGCAGTTTAGTTCCGCCTGGAACTGTTCATTAATGCAATGGACATTTCTAAACTTCATACATTTTTGTACTAACTATTAACACTGTATCATATCTGAGGTATTGCATATGTATACTATATATTCAAAACTTAAACTCCACTGTATAGTATCAGCAAGAAAAAAAAATGTCATGAAAACCTATACTTTTCAAAATCATGTGCAAGCCCGGGCTTATTGGCTTACATGGTAGCTACGCGCCTGATAACATAAATGTGTTTACGTGTCACATGTTCTTACATCAAAAGTAGTACACATGTACTTTATGAGATATTTCAGCACAATGATAACCTATCCAGAGTAGCATACTTAACTCAGTACCTACACTGTTCATACAATGTAGGTACTGAGTTAAGTATGCTACTCTGGATAGCCATATCGACCTAGCTACACTGTTCATACAGTGTTGGTACTGAGTTAAGTATGCTACTCTGCATAGCGACATCGACCTAGCTACACTGTTCATACAGTGTAGGAACTGAGTTAAGTATGCTACTCTGGATAGCGACATCGACCTAGCTACACTGTTTATCCAATGTAGGTACTGCGTAAAGTATGCTACTCTGGATAGCGACATCGACCTAGCTACATTGTATGAACAGTGTAGCTAGGTAGATGTCGCTATCCAGAGTAGCATACTTTACGCAGTACCTACATTGTATAAACAGTGTAGCTAGGTCGATGTCGCTATCCAGAGTAGCATACTTAACTCAGTACCTACATTGTATGAACAGTGTAGCTAGGTCGATGTCGCTATCCAGAGTAGCATACTTAACTCAGTACCTACATTGTATGAACAGTGTAGCTAGGTCGATGTCGCTATCCAGAGTAGCATACTTAACTCAGTACCTACATTGTATGAACAGTGTAGCTAGGTCGATGTCGCTATCCAGAGTAGCATACTTAACTCAGTACCTACATTGTATGAACAGTGTAGCTAGGTCGATGTCGCTATCCAGAGTAGCATACTTAACTCAGTACCTACATTGTATGAACAGTGTAGCTAGGTCGATGTCGCTATCCAGAGTAGCATACTTAACTCAGTACCTACATTGTATGAACAGTGTAGCTAGGTCGATGTCGCTATCCAGAGTAGCATACTTAACTCAGTACCTACATTGTATGAACAGTGTAGCTAGGTCGATGTCGCTATCCAGAGTAGCATACTTAACTCAGTACCTACATTGTATGAACAGTGTAGCTAGGTCGATGTCGCTATCCAGAGTAGCATACTTAACTCAGTACCTACATTGTATGAACAGTGTAGCTAGGTCGATGTCGCTATCCAGAGTAGCATACTTAACTCAGTACCTACATTGTATGAACAGTGTAGCTAGGTCGATGTCGCTATCCAGAGTAGCATACTTAACTCAGTACCTACATTGTATGAACAGTGTAGCTAGGTCGATGTCGCTATCCAGAGTAGCATACTTAACTCAGTACCTACATTGTATGAACAGTGTAGCTAGGTCGATGTCGCTATCCAGAGTAGCATACTTAACTCAGTACCTACATTGTATGAACAGTGTAGCTAGGTCGATGTCGCTATCCAGAGTAGCATACTTAACTCAGTACCTACATTGTATGAACAGTGTAGCTAGGTCGATGTCGCTATCCAGAGTAGCATACTTAACTCAGTACCTACATTGTATGAACAGTGTAGCTAGGTCGATGTCGCTATCCAGAGTAGCATACTTAACTCAGTACCTACATTGTATGAACAGTGTAGCTAGGTCGATGTCGCTATCCAGAGTAGCATACTTAACTCAGTACCTACATTGTATGAACAGTGTAGCTAGGTCGATGTCGCTATCCAGAGTAGCATACTTAACTCAGTACCTACATTGTATGAACAGTGTAGCTAGGTCGATGTCGCTATCCAGAGTAGCATACTTAACTCAGTACCTACATTGTATGAACAGTGTAGCTAGGTCGATGTCGCTATCCAGAGTAGCATACTTAACTCAGTACCTACATTGTATGAACAGTGTAGCTAGGTCGATGTCGCTATCCAGAGTAGCATACTTAACTCAGTACCTACATTGTATGAACAGTGTAGCTAGGTCGATGTCGCTATCCAGAGTAGCATACTTAACTCAGTACCTACATTGTATGAACAGTGTAGCTAGGTCGATGTCGCTATCCAGAGTAGCATACTTAACTCAGTACCTACATTGTATGAACAGTGTAGCTAGGTCGATGTCGCTATCCAGAGTAGCATACTTAACTCAGTACCTACATTGTATGAACAGTGTAGCTAGGTCGATGTCGCTATCCAGAGTAGCATACTTAACTCAGTACCTACATTGCATGAACAGTGTAGCTAGGTCGATGTCGCTATCCGGAGTAGCATACTTAACTCAGTACCCACATTGTATGAACAGTGTAGCTAGGTCGATGTCGCTATCCAGAGTAGCATACTTAACTCAGTACCTACATTGTATAAACAGTGTAGCTCGGTCGATGTCGCTTTCAAACGCAGTTCATCTGTTATTGCAGGCACTATGTGACATATAAATAATTAAATTATACCAATGGAAACATAAAATCACAGATGAGCAGGATTATATGGGTTTTGTGACTTTAGGGAATGGATTCACACCATCGCGACCTCAATGAAATTCAACAATGATCCCAACATCAAAGCGATCCAGAGAGGAATCTTTATTGGAATTTGCTGCAATCTAGGAATAAGTAGGAGCGCCATTACCAGGTGAAATATAGATGCATTACCCCCGGGTACACTAACTACTCATGCTAAGTGCACCAGGTCAGTAATTACACAGTGACAGGCCGATCATGCAGCGTCTTTCAAATCTCAACTACCAGTACTGTCTCTAAAACCTCACCTACAAGTTCCACCCCGACATGTGACACTTCACTTACCTGTACCGCCCCTCACACCTCACCTACCTGTACCGCCCCTCACACCTCGCCTACCTGTACCGCTCCTCACACCTCACACCTCACTTATCTGTACCACACCTCACATACCTGTACTACACCTCATATACCTGTACCGCCCCTCACATCTTACCTACCTGTACCGCCCCTCACACCTCACCTACTTGTACCGCCCCTACATGTGACACCTCACCTGACTGTACCGCCCATCACACCTCACTTACCTGTACCTTACATCACACCTCACTTACCTGTACCTTACATCATACCTCACTTACCTGTACCACACCTCACTTATCTGTACCACCCATCACACCTCACTCACCTGTACCACACCTCACACGTCACCTAACTGTACCACCCCTCACACCTCACCTACCTGTACCGCCACTCACACCTCACTTACCTGTACCACACCTCACTTACATGTACCACCCCTTACACCTCCCCTACCTGTACCACCCCTCACACCTCACTTACCTGTACCACCCCTCACACCTCACCTACATGTACCGCCACTCACACCTCACTCACCTGTACCACACCTCACCTACCCGTACCACCCCTTACACCTCCCCTACCTGTACCACCCCTCACACCTCACCTACCTGTACCACACCTCCCTTACCTGTACTTCCCCTCACACCTCACTTCCCTGTACCGCCACTCACATCACTTACCTGTACAACACCTCACTTACCTGTACCGCCTCTCACATCACTTACCTGTACCACACCTCACCTACCCGTACCCCCCCTTACACCTCCCCTACCTGTACCACCCCTCACACCTCACCTACCTGTACCACACCTCCCTTACCTGTACTTCCCCTCACACCTCACGTACCTGTACCGCCACTCACACCTCACCTACCTGTACCGCCACTCACACCTCACCCACCTGTACCGCCCCTCACACCTCACCTACCCGTACCACCCCTTACACCTCACCTACCTGTACCACACCTCACCTACCTGTACCACCCCTTACACCTCACCTACCTGTACCACCCCTCACACCTACCCTACCTGTACCACCCCTCACACCTCACCTACCTGTACCGCTACTCACACCTCACTTACCTGTACCACACCTCCCTTACCTGTACTTCCCCTCACACTTCACTTACCTGTACCACACCTCACACCTCACACCTCACCTATCTGTATCACCAATTACACCTCACCTACCTGTACCACCACTCACACCTCACTTACCTGTACCACACCTCCCTTACCTGTACTTCCCCTCACACCTCACCTACCTGTACCACACCTCACACCTCACCTAACTGTATCACCAATTACACCCCACTTACTTGTACTTCCCCTCACACCTCACTTACCTGTACCGCTCCTCACACCTCACACCTCACTTACCTGTACCACCCATCATACCTCACTCATCTGTACCGCCCTTCACACCTCACCTACATTACCACACCTCACATCTCACTTACCTGTACCGCCCCTCACACTTCATTTACCTTACCACACCTGACATATCANCCCCCCCCCCCCCCCCCCACACACACACACACACACACACCTCACTCACCTGTACCGCCCCTCATATCTCACTCATCTGTACCGCCCCTCACACCTCACTTACCTGTACCACCCAACACACATCACTCACTTGTACCACCCCTCACACCTCACTTACCTGTACTACACCTCATTTACCTGTACCACCCATCACACCTCACTCACCTGTACCGCCCCTCACACCTCATGTACCTGTACCACACCTCACTTACCTGTACCGCCCTCACACCGCAGTTACCTGTACCGCCCCTCACAACTCACTCACCTGTACCAACCCTCACACCTCATTTTCCTGTACCACACCTGACACCTCACGTACCTTTACCGCCCCTCACACCTGACTTGGTACCGCCCCTCACACCTCACTTACCTGTACCGCCCCTCACACTTCACATACAAGTTCTGTCCCTTACACATACCTTTTACTGCCTGAAACCTCACTAACAATTACAATGCATATAGCACTGATGGTTTACTGTACATATGACATTTTGTCACGAAAACTCGCAAAAGTAAAATAACGAAATAACTCCAAAAAGAAGGGAGAATAGATGCTATTTTAGTTTTACTCTTTGGCGTTATTTTCACTTCGGTTTGGCATTATTTATTTATTTCGCTTTGGTGGGATTTCGCCATTTCGTTTTCGCGGGCGACAAGACGAAATAGACGAATGTCATATATAAGCCACCATAAGTATGTATATGGAAACGAACCTACGACTTTTCGGCCATTAAACAAAATATATGTGCTGACACTACCAATTGTGAAATGCGCCCCGTATTGAAAGAGATTCTCTGCTGTGATGAACCATTCGAACCGTCGTCATTGCATGGCACGTTATGGTTGGCTATGTTCATCAGCAGGTTCAACTATCAGCTTCACACTCAAATTGACGTGGCTTTATTCACGTGCGACCACATGTGCTTGACACACACAAGTCCTACATACGTACCTGAAACAATATCATTGCAAAAGTGTGTAGTGGTTAGTTGATTCAATTGTCTGAAAAGAACGAAAATAAAATCGCCAGATGAGTGTTTTTTTATGTCTTTTGTATGACTGAATTTCCTGGAAGCAAACCCGTGGTCTCCGACAGTAAGAATGGACACCACAAGTACAAACGCGCGCGCTGGTCACGCGATAATCTATTACACACACACAGGCATAGGGAGACAGGTCTTCAGTTTCCAAAGTGCTTACCCCAACAAAATTTT
Organism: Mizuhopecten yessoensis; assembly: GCF_002113885.1. Taxonomy (NCBI): domain Eukaryota; kingdom Metazoa; phylum Mollusca; class Bivalvia; order Pectinida; family Pectinidae; genus Mizuhopecten; species Mizuhopecten yessoensis. Next base: position 442,141 of record NW_018408762.1, on the reverse strand, counting down.
CAAATCAATTTGATTTTGTCACTGAGTTAATTGAGCGGTTAAGTAAACTGTACCATGCACGTGAGCATTAATATAAAAAAAACAGTGCCCTTATTAAATTGTACGTTCTCTATTAAGATATTACACTGAAAAATGCACTTTAAGCTAATTGAATGTACGGATCTCGCAAAATTTGATTGTTTTTTTTGTCAGTTTTGTGACAATTTTAGGCATAAAAGCATCAAAATTATTGTCTTAAATTGCTCTTTTTATTTTCCCTCCCTTGATTAACAAAGTTAATTTATAGTTACGACTTGATTGAGTATACGGTGTCATAACAGGTTTTGCTGTTATTGGGGAGGGAGAGGCTTTCTATCTCTATGGTGATCTCTTTTGAATTGAAGTCCACTATTTAAGATCAGCATATCCATGGGTGTGTCAGCGATCTTGTGGATACGCCCAGTTAGTGGTCTTTCTACAAGTAATTAGTCATCGACTTCACCGGTCAACAAATCATAATTGGTTGGTCCGTTGTACATCGCTCCGTTGCATTCTGTATGCGTACCAATGCACAGTTAATTAACCGATACCCGTACCACTGCACCAGTTAATTAATCGATACCCCTACCACTGCACCAGTTAATTAACCGATACCCGTAACTGCGTAGCACTGCACCAGTTAATTAACCGATACCCGTACCACTGCACCAGTTAATTAATCGATACCCGTACCACTGCACCAGTTAATTAACCGATATTAACGGATACCCGTACCACTGCACCAGTTAATTAACCGATTCCCGTACCACTGCACCAGTTAATTAACCGATATTAACGGATACCCGTACCACTGCACCAGTTAATTAACCGATATTAACGGATACCCGTACCACTGCACCAGTTAATTAACCGATTCCCGTACCACTGCACCAGTTAATTAACCGATATTAACGGATACCCGTACCACTGCACCAGTTAATTAACCGATTCCCGTACCACTGCACCAGTTAATTAACCGATACCCGTTCCACTGCGCCAGTTAATTAACCGATATTAACCGATACCCGTACCACTGCACCAGTTAATTAACCGATTCCCGTACCACTGCACCAGTTAATTAACCGATACCCGTACCACTGCACCAGTTAATTAATCGATACCCGTACCACCGCACCAGTTAATTAACCGATACCCGTACCACTGCCCCAGTTAATTAACCGATACCCGTACCACTGCACCACTTAATTAATCGATACCCGTACCACTGCACCAGTTAATTAATCGATACCCGTAACTGCGTACCACTGCACCAGTTAATTAACCGATACCCGGAACTGCGTTCCACTGCACCAGTTAATTAACCGATACCCGTAACTGCGTTCGACTGCACCAGTTAATTAACCGATACCCGTAACTGCGTTCGACTGCACCAGTTAATTAACCGATACCCGTAACTGCGTACAACTGCACCAGTTAATTAACCGATACCCGTACCACTGCCCCAGTTAATTAACCGATACCCGTACCACTGCACCAGTTAATTAACCGATCCCCGTACCGCTGCACCAGTTAATTAACCGATATTAACCGATACCCGTACCACTGCACCAGTTAATTAATCGATACCCGTACCACTGCACCAGTTAATTAATCGATACCCGTACCACCGCACCAGTTAATTAACCGATACCCGTACCACTGCCCCAGTTAATTAACCGATACCCGTACCACTGCACCAGTTAATTAATCGATACCCGTACCACTGCACCAGTTAATTAACCGATAACCGTAACTGCGTACCACTGCACCAGTTAATTAACCGATACCCGTAACTGCGTTCCACTGCACCAGTTAATTAACCGATACCCGTAACTGCGTACCACTGCACCAGTTAATTAACCAATACCCATAACTGCGTACCACTGCACCAGTTAATACCCGATACCCGTAACTGCGTACCACTGCACCAGTTAATTAACCGATACCCATAACTGCAGGGTTTTCATAAGGATTGAGCGCATTTTTCAATATTCATACCGACATAAACTTTGAAAAAAAGAGGCGGGAGGTGAAGTTTTAAAATTGAGTTAATAGCCCTATGAACGCAGTTTCTTCTGATAATGCGTATTGAGGAACTAGCAGTGAAAATGACATAAACAGCTATTTCATAAAGCAGTCAATAAAACATCATGTTTATTATTATATAAACGATCCGCGCCAAGGGACGAAACTCTCGATAAAGGGGGACAACTCTTCCAAACGTCTATGGACATTCATGATATACACAAACGATAAACCGTTCCATAAAGGAAAGCCTGGGCGCCATTCTCATACATATTTCATTTCCACTTCCTGATCAATAAGAGTGTATTTGATGCTATGATGAAGTGCATTCTGTACACATAAAAACACTTGGTTGCAACTTCAATAAATCATCAATAAAAGGACCCCTGTGAGTTGATCTACGTGTCACGGTTTGGGATTGTCGCCTGGTCACTGTCGATTTGCTGTGCGAGTACTTGTCTGCATAGCTATTAGAGACTATTTTGTGGGTTTTTTAGAAGATATTGGGAATTCAAGTCGACTGTCAGTGAATTAAAGGTTTCCGTGGGGTTTACGACCAAACTATATTTTTCGAGGGTGGAATCAGTCAATTATTCACATGAAAATACGTTGTCTCTCATATCTGAGCTTAATAGAACACAAAGACACACACACAAAAACAGAAAACATCGCCAAGATATTATGAGAAAAAAATTGCTGGCAGCTTCCATGCTTGACATGTCGTTGTGTGTTTGTTTCGTCATTTTGTCAATCAGGTCATATTATTGATATCATTGTGACGTCACCTTGACTACTACAACAAGCAAAATGCCATTTAAGAAACATTTTTCTTTCAATAAAATATACATGTACCGAAATATTTAAGTGTTCACATTTGAAGTTCAACAATGACCAAAACCGATAGAAGGGCCAAAGAGGGACACATTGAGGGTGCCAAAGAGGGACACATTGAGGGTGCCAAAGAGGGACACATTGAGGGTGCATACACATACATCGGTTGGAAGTGACCACAGAAGGGCCAACTCCGATAGGAAGAACGGTAGTAATACCCTAGCAACAACGTAAAATACTGTTGTCGGGCCAAAATTGGAGAGATGTCACGGTTAACCACCTTATACAGAACTGGGGACATCCGGGGTATACAGAGGCCAACACCGTGACGGTGTGACGGGGCCTAAAGGTTAACATTACGGAAGGTCTAGTGTAAGGTGACCTTGAATATTAGGAGGGATTGAAAAAGTGACACTGAACATGAGGACGACCTGTAATACGACACAGAACATAAGGATGGTCTGTAATGAGACACGAAATATGAGCAGTGGCGTAGCATACATGTTTGCTTGTATGCTCAAGCATACACTAAACTTCTCAAGATGTTTTTTCAATCATATTTTTTTTATTATAATATATTTCTATGATAATATTGACCGTCCATATCAATCATAAAAAAAAGAAAGAATAAATCAAAAATCTTCTTGAAAATTTTAGTCTAATAAAATAGTCTTGTTATGTCTATACACAGTTGAAAAATTTCAAAGGTTTATGTAGAATTCTAAATCAAAAACTACTTAGTGAAGAAGAAAAAATAAATGATAAAAATAAAAATAAAAAGTCAGGGTTTACTTGTTGATAATCAGACTAAAAGGATTTCTCAGAATACGAGAGATTGCTTCAAGGGCCAAGAAGAATTTCTTTTTTTTCATTTGTCGGAGGGGGAACTCCTCCTCCCACACCCTCCCCCTCCTCCTGTACTACGCGACTCGGATGCTCGAATCTCTATAAGCATACACTCCGAAATATGTTTTGCTACGTCAATGATAAGGACGGTTTGTTAGGTGACACTAAACATAAGGACGGTTTGTAAGGTGACACTGAACATAAGGACGGTTTGTAAAATGAAACTGAACATAAGAACGGTTTGTAGGTGAAACTTAACATGAGGACGGTTTGTAAGGTGACACTTAACATAAGGACGGTTTGTAAGGTGAAACTTAACATGAGGACGGTTTGTAAGGTGACACTTAACATAAGGACGGTTTGTAAGGTGACACTGAACATGAGGACGGTTTGTAAGATGACACTGAACATAAGAACGGTTTGTAAGATGACACTGAACATGAGGACGGTCTGTTATGTGACACTGAACATAAGGACGGTTTGTAAGATGACACTGAACATGAGGACGGTTTGTAAGATGACACTGAACATAAGAACGGTTTGTAAGATGACACTGAACATAAGGACGGTTTGTAAGATGACACTGAACATGAGGACTGTTTGTAAGATGACACTGAACATAAGAACGGTTTGTAAGATGACACTGAACATTTGGACGGTTTGTAGGATGACACCGAACATGAGGACTGTTTGTAAGATGACACTGAACATAAGAACGGTTTGTAAGATGACACTGAACATGAGGACGGTTTGTAAGGTAACACTTAACATGAGGACGGTTTGTAAGGTGACACTGAACATGAGGACGGTTTGTAGGATGACACTGAACATAAGGACGGTTTGTAAGGTGACACTGAACATAAGCACGGTTTGTAAGATGACACTGAACATGAGGACGGTTTGTAAGGTAACACTGAACATGAGGACGGTTTGTAAGGTGACACTGAACATAAGGACGGTAAGTAAGGTGACACCGAACATGAGGACGGTATGTAACTTGACACTGAACATGAGGACGGTTTGTAAGATGACATTGAACATAAGAACGGTTTGTAAGGTGACACTGAACATAAGCACGGTTTGTAAGGTGACACTGAACATAAGGACGGTAAGTAAGGTGACACCGAACATGAGGACGGTTTGTAAGGTGACACTTAACATGAGAACGGTTTGTAAGATGACACTGAACATAAGCACGGTTTTTAAGGTGACACTGAACATAAGCACGGTTTGTAAGCTGACACTAAACATGAGGACGGTTTGTAAGGGGACACTTAACATGAGAACGGTTTGTAAGGTGACACTGAACATGAGGACGGTTTGTGAGGTGACACTTAACATGAGAACGGTTTGTAAGGTGACACTGAACATGAGGATGGTTTGTAAGATGACACTGAACATAAGCACGGTTTGTAAGGTGACACTGAACATAAGCACGGTTTGTAAGGTGACACTAAACATGAGGACGGTTTGTAAGGTGACACTTAATATGAGAACGGTTTGTAAGGTGACACTGAACATGAGGACGGTTTGTAAGGTGACACTGAACATGAGGAGGGTTTGTAAGGTGACACTTAACATGAGAACGGTTTGTAAGATGACACTGAACAACACTGAACATGAGGACGGTTTGTGAAACATGAGGACGGTTTGTAAGGTGACACTGAACATGAGGAGGGTTTGTAAGGTGACACTTAACATGAGAACGGTTTGTAAGGTGACACTGAACATAAGAACGGTTTGTAAGGTGACACTGAACATGAGGAAGGTTTGTAAGATGACACTGAACATGGGGACAGTTTGTAAGATGACACTGAACATCAGGAGGGTTTGTAAAATGAAACTGAACACAAGGACGATTTGTAAGGTGACACTTAACATATGGACGGTTTGTAAGGTGACACTTAACATATGGATGGTTTGTAAGGTGACACTTAACATAAGAACGGTTTGTAAGGTGACACTTAACATGAGAACGGTTTGTAAGGTGACACTAAACATAAGCACGGTTTGTAAGGTGACACTGAACATGAGGACGCTTTGTAAAATGAAACTGAACATGAGGACGGTTTGTAAGGTGACACTCAACATGAGAACGGTTTGTAAGGTGACACTAAACATAAGCACGGTTTGTAAGGTGACACTGAACTTAATATGAGAACGGGTTGTAAGGTGACACTGAACATGAGGACGGTTTGTAAAATGAAACTGAACATGAGGACGGTTTGTAAGGTGACACTGAACATGAGGACGCTTTGTAAAATGAAACTGAACATGAGGACGGTTTGTAAGGTGACACTGAACATGAGGAGGGTTTGTAAGGTGACACTTAACATGAGAACGGTTTGTAAGGTGACACTAAACATAAGCACGGTTTGTAAGGTGACTGAACATAAGGACGGTTTGTAAGATGACACTGAACATGAGGACGGTTTGTAAAGGTGACACTGAACATAAGAACGGTTTGTAAGGCGACACTTAACATAAGCACGGTTTGTAAGGTGACACTGAACTTAATATGAGAACGGGTTGTAAGGTGACACTGAACATGAGGACGGTTTGTAAAATGAAACTGAACATGAGGACGGTTTGTAAGGTGACACTCAACATGAGAACGGTTTGTAAGGTGACACTAAACATAAGCACGGTTTGTAAGGTGACACTGAACATAAGAACGGTTTGTAAGGTGACACTGAACATAAGAGCGGTTTGTAAGGTGACACTTAACATAAGCACGGTTTGTAAGGTGACACTTAACATGAGAACGGTTTGTAAGCTGAACATAAGAACGGTTTGTAAGATGACACTGAACATTTGGACGGTTTGTAAGGTGACACTGAACATGAGGACTGTTTGTAAGATGACACTGAACATAAGGACGGTTTGTAAGATGACACTGAACTGACACTGAACATAAGCACGGTTTGTAAGGTGACACTAGATGGCACTGAACATGAGGACTGTTTGTAAGATGACACTGAACATAAGGACGGTTTGTAAAGGAGACACTGAACATAAGAACGGTTTGTAAGATGACACTGAACATTTGGACGGTTTGTAAGGTGACACTGAACATGAGGAGGGTTTGTAAGGTGACACTTAACATGAGAACGGTTTGTAAGGTGACACTAAACATAAGCACGGTTTGTAAGGTGACTGAACATAAGGACGGTTTGTAAGATGACACTGAACATGAGGACGGTTTGTAAAGGTGACACTGAACATAAGAACGGTTTGTAAGGCGACACTTAACATAAGCACGGTTTGTAAGGTGACACTGAACATGGGGACGGTTTGTAAGGTGACACTGAACATGAGGAGGGTTTGTAAGGTGACACTTAACATGAGAACGGTTTGTAAGGCGACACTGAACATAAGAACGGTTTGTAAGGTGACAATGAACATGAGGACGGTTTGTAGGATGACACTGAACATAAGGACGGTTTGTAAGGTAACACTAAATATGAGGAAGGTTTGTAAGGTGACACTGAACATGAGGACGGTTTTTAAGGTACTGAACATAAGCACGGTTTGTAAGGTGACACTTAACATGAGAACGGTTTGTAAGCTGAACATAAGAACGGTTTGTAAGATGACACTGAACATAAGAACGGTTTGTAAGGTGTCACTGAACATGAGGACGGTTTGTAAGATGACACTGAACATAAGAACGGTTTGTAAGGTGACAATGAACATGAGGACGGTTTGTAGGATGACACTGAACATAAGGACGGTTTGTAAGGTGACACTGAACATACGCACGGTTTGTAAGGTGACACTGAACATGAGGACGGTTTGTAAGATGACACTGAACATAAGAACGGTTTGTAAGGTGACACTTAACATGAGAACGGTTTGTAAGGTGACACTGAACATAAGAACGGTTTGTAAGATGACACTGAACATTTGGACGGTTTGTAAGGTGACACTGAACATGAGGACTGTTTGTAAGATGACACTGAACATAAGAACGGTTTGTAAGATGTCACTGAACATGAGGACGGTTTGTAAGATGACACTGAACATGAGAACGGTTTGTAAGGTGCTACTTAACATGAGGACAGTTTGTAAGGTGCTACTTAACATGAGGACGGTTTGTAAGATGACACTGAACATGAGGACGGTTTGTAAGGTGACACTGAACATAAGGACGGTTTGTAAGATGACACTGAACATGAGGACGGTTTGTAAAGGTGACACTGAACATAAACGGTTTGTAAGGTGACACTTAACATGTGAGGACGGTTTGTAAAGGTGACACTGAACATAAGAACGGTTTGTAAGGTGACACTTAACATGAGAACGGTTTGTAAGGTGACACTGAACATAAGGACGGATTGTAAGATGACACTGAACATAAGAACGGTTTGTAAGATGACACTGAATATAAGGACGGGATTGATGCATTCTGTAAGATATGTGCGCACTATATCACAGTCTACATTGATACAATATATTATATTAATACATGTTATATACATATATGCAAACCCGTATATGTATCTTTGTAACAGTAATTTAGGATATAATCCGATTACAAGATTTCGTTTTTTTTCCACAAATCGTAAAGTATTCCCGGAGTTGATCGAAATGATGCGATTTGGACTGTATTATATGATTGTTGATGCAATCAAAAAATCAACGGCCAAAAACAATTTCTACGAGGCGGTAAACTCGGTCTAAAAGATGTGATTAATTATCATAAATTGACAGCGTGAATAAGACATATTTCTCTCCTGTAATTCTCAATACCTCAAAGGAAAACCACTGAGTGAAATAGTAACGGGAGTAGCAACCTGTAACAAAGTTATATAGTAATAACAACTTTGTTTTTATTTTCCAATGACGCACGCGAATGCTGGCGCCAAATTGCAAGTTGACGTTCCCGCGAGACTTTCGCGTCGTTTATGTCGGGTAATCACCATCGGCCATTAATAGTTAATCTCTTAATCGTTTAACGGATAAATCTGGCGAGCGATAACGCTAAGGCCACCTTAATATATATGGCGAGCGGTTACTGAAGGGCTGGTATGATAGTTCTAGAGAGCGGTTTCGTTTACGCCATTTTTGACAAACATGGCGATTGGTTACTGTAGAGCCACCCTGATACACTGTATCCGGCAAGCTGTTACTGAAAGGCTGGTATGACCATTCTAGAATGGTTCCATTTTACGCCATTCCCGACAAGACTGGCGATTGGTTACTGTAAAACTACCGCTGATAAATCTGTAGTGGTTACTGTAACGCAACTCCCGATAATTCTTGTGATAAGTTACTGTAAGGCCGCCTTCGATATAAATATAACAAGCGGTGATAGTAAAACCTTCCCTGATCAAAACAACGAGAGTTTATTGTAAGACCACCTCTTAAAAATATAGCGATCTTTTACTTTGTAGATACCGATGAGCGCCTTGAATGCAAGCAAAAACTTGGTTCGAATACCACATATTTACTTAACATAAGAAAGCGTTAAATAAACTGCTAATTCTGGTTGCCTTAATCGCGAGCAATTTATTGGTTGACTATTGTCAGTTATAGAGATTTATTCAGTCTACGACATTCGTAAGCAATCTTCTCAGCTAAGTGGTTTTTTCACTCCAATAGTCGGATATGCCATGCCGATCTTAGTACTTCCTCTGCAATCTACATGTATCGTTGGTCTCTGTTTGGTCTCTGCATCCTAAGCTGTTTGCCTGACCATTTTGGAATAGCAAAAGGTATCAGAACCGGACCGACGACACGTATAATGCTTGAATGCACATCACAACGGGGCTACGATACTCAATTTTGACGTTATCAAACTATTTTTATTTTTAAATGAACTTTTTCAATAATCAGATGAAAACCATTTTAAGATAGTCTATGATTGGGTTGGTAGATTTTCCATTGAAAAGATATGTTTTTATGAAACCTTTAAAAAACACAAACGGCAGGCTTTCACTAAACAAATAGTCAATACAACCAAAATGTACTAACAATATTTTGTGTAACTTAAATATATTTTTAAGGACAATGATATATTGCATGTTTTCAGCACATGGAAGGACACGTTCAACACGTGACTGACATGCTACAGACGTACCACTAATTAAGGAAGTAAACGCTGAGTCGGTGAAACTAATGTCATAACGGTAAAATGATAAGATTATCTTGTCAGGTCTCGAGAAGTTCATCAGGCACCTGCACGGAGCTGGGTGTTCCAATGCAATTATCCAGGTAGCGAGAGGAGAGCTAAATTAACAGTCTAAAGCGACAGTTCATTGGTATCCTTGTAGACCGGTTGTTGTCCCGTTGTATGTTATAATGATGTTAAGTAGTGTAAGCGCCATACCGTATTTCCAATATAGACCAGGTATAGTGTTGGAGCTACTGTAAGTTTTACCTGGTCTCCTTTTTCAGACAACAGTCACAATCGATTTGTGTATCTGCCTCACCATTCTTCATTCTATCTCCATTTTTTTCAGATATATACAAGTATTAAATAATTTAATTACGTTTCGAGAATTTCGGTCAACGCCTGGACAAAATTTAGAATGTTTGTAATGTAGTGCAACCAGAACAAGCTAAAATTTAACTAGATCTCACGGTTAGGTCAAACGGATTAACTAGAACTCAAGGTTAGGTCAAACGGATTAACTAGATCTCACGGTTAGGTCAAACGGATTAACTAGATCTCACGGTTAGGTCAAACAGATTAACTAGATCTCACGGTTAGGTCAAACGGATTAACTAGATTTCACGGTTAGGTCAAACGGATTAACTAGATCTCACGGTTAGGTCAAACGGATTAGCTAGATCTCATGGTTAGGTCAAACGGAGCTAGTATTCTCACTTGGGATCGGAAACAATTTATCACTTATAGAAGTTACGTAAAACATGTGTCAACATCGTCAAACTTCATATTGTTTTCTTGAAGTTAACGTCTTACACAACAACCCCGCTTACATTTTCATCGATGTTATAAGATTAGGTGCTTGTTCATGATGGTTACTTGATGCGGGGGTACGTTCAGAATCGAAAACGTTTGATCGTTTACCTACAGCGCTCTACAGGGAGCCTATGTAAAACGAATGTCAACAAAACATTCTGGCAAATGTTACAGACCATTTCCGGTTCTTAACATACCTCTCGCGACTTATCTACAGCTACATCTGAGTGAGTCGCGAAATGTCTCGAGAGATGTTAATGTAGTCTGGCTCCCTCTGGTGATTGCCCCAGTCACGCTCATGACAAACGCTTTTGTGACACTAGTTTACGTGTGAAAAATCAAAAGGACCAATTTCCGGGAGCAACTCCCAATTTCAAACTAGATGACGTACTCGTGACAAAATTGACCTGAATTGCTGTATTTTGGATATGAATTTTCAGTGGGCTTGCACAGTAGGTGAACGATGATTGTTTAAGGCGGCCGTTCTGACTTCCCAATAACCGTGTCAGTATAATTGTATTATAAAAGAATGTTGGGAAAGGGATTAATGAAAGCTGGATAACGTGTGCCTAAATCACATTGTTTATTTGATACAGATAAAATACGTTTAAATAATTAAAAAAAAACACACATGTCATTTTCAATAAATGCGTGTTCTTGGTGGTTGAAACGAACTTGGGAACGATCTGCTACGAGGATAAAAACTATAGCCTTTGTCTCCTAAATACTATAATAACCAAACGTGTCATGATGTGCTAAACATTCAAGTGATGACATATATGTTATTTTCATATTTATTATTTCCCGACGATGTTTGACATCTATGTTTTAACATAAGCATTGGAACATCCATATTTCGGAATGGCAATATTAAGCGGAAATTAACTTAGTCGAATACAGAATGGCGAACTCTGTCTAACGGTAACGGTAACAACAAGAACGTTAGATATACACCTTTTTGTTTGTTTTACTCCTTTCTGAATACCGATGGCTATATAGTTTCATTGTTGAGCGATTTTGTATCTTATCAAACGTTGTCATCTTAAATTTACTTCTTTTTACTTCTGTCATCTACGATCTGTGATATTTGCAGTGCTCATGCTGTCTGCCGTCCCACCTGATCAACACATGACGATGTCGGGCGAACCTCGGATTTTTCGAATACCATGTATTTCTCGACTGGTCGAGTGGGTTTGCTGTATTTATATCTATAACATGTTTACCAGTGAAATAATGAAAAATATTTATTCTATAAAAATGATTTACTCAGTGAAAAAATACCTGATATTTTTCACTAGTAAAAAAAAACACTTGCTGATTTTACCAATCAAATCACTGATTACAAACTACCACGGGAAAAATAACCCATCAGAAAGCCTGACACTATTGGCCCAACTGTTCATAGCCTGGTTAGCTTAACGATACTCAGGCCTCGAGAAAACCCGTCTGCGACATAAGCCTTTTCTACCAAAATGATCATCTGTTACCTATCATGGGGGATCTATTCTCTTGGGGAAAGACATCGTTTCATTCCAGAATTAGTTTTCTTTTTCATGGAAGCTAGCAAACTATGCAGGCCAACCATTCTGACTATTTGATTGGAGGGAACTCGTGTCCAATAAAACACGATGTCAGCGTCTGCAAGTCCAAAGTTAAACTAAAGTACATGCTGTGCACTCGTTAAAGATATCAAAATATTAGCTACATTCGTCAAATATATTTGGTATTATGCCAGATAAAAAAAAAATATTTGTTTTTCCTGTAACATGTTGGAAAAATATAGAGTGGGTAGGTACATGTAGGTAAAAAAAATATTTTAATAAATAATAATTTTATATGGTTTTTATAGGAGAATTATCTTGACTTTAACAGTGCTTCTTTGAAAATTGCCTTAAAAAGTTCAGGGTAGGTAGAAAATTTAAGGGTATATGTAGGGTTACCGGAAACACCAAATATTTTTGGTTTGGCCTTACTGAAGACGCTGTTAGATATCCACCATATATATATATACAATAAGGGGAGTATGCACGCAGCCTTACTCGAGTGCTAACAATGTGATGTCATTTTGTACCTCAACATATGTCATAAAATAGTGTTTCACCTGCACACTACAGTTCGCCATAGTAATACCCAGCCCAGATTATAAGTATTCTCCACTCTTGACTGGTGGAGTTAAGCAGCAAGAGACAGTTATCATGGAATATAACCACATCCCGTGGTCGGCGAGATCTGACCTACAACTTTTATGGTCAGGTCGGCGAACCACTAACTTTGTTAGGCGGCCCCACAACGGTTTTGGAATCGGTATTGTATTTGCTACAAACATGAAACATTCATTATGAGAAAAACGAAGCTAAGCCCAAAAATAATAATAGCTTTCTGGTGACCTTGAACTGATTAAACACAAAGCTGTTGTGTGGATCTACATCTATTCGAAGCTTGTTGATTACGGTGAAGCCCATCCCATGGTCTGGTAGAGAATAACCGTCACTATGGCTACAAGGTTAGCTCAATCATTAGGCGATGGTCACTTAGAACCGCAATTCGTGTCCGACGTGTAATGAATACTGATGAGTTGTTCAAGTGTCCGATTGAGTAATGAGTACACGTATAGGTGTCGATTTGACCACTCAGATGACCGATCCTCGGGTTTCGGCTGGTGTAAGAACATAAAGGACAACGCCAGTATAACTTTAGTCTTAGTCACCTAAACTCTGTATAACCTTGGTATCGGTCACCCAGACTTCAAGCGCTTCGAAATACAACAAGAGTCTAGTTGAACGAGACTACAATTTAGACTGGTTGAACGTAGTCACGTTGCATTGTATGCGCAAGCTACTCTGAACAGAGCATTACATATATAGTGAGCAAGCGTCTGGTTGTACGAGACCTGGTTGAACGAGACTGGCGTGACCTCTTTGACATTTAATCGGTCAGTTTTCCGAGTCAGGTTTCTGCGAACAAAAAGGAATTTATTTTCTTCCTAGAAATTTTAATCAATTTATTTAACATCACGCGGAAAAGGAAGTTATCTAATTTCAAGTCACGTACGTAGAGTTCATTCTCCTGCCGCGTGGAAGTATAATTGGACTAACAGATGACCATTCGAACCTGAAGCATGACGGCGGCTTCACACAATTAAATGAAAAGAAACAAGTGCTTGGCGTAATGTAATTGAAGTTTGGCTATAATTGTTAATATTATCAATTATATGGTAAAGAGATCTTGTTTAGTCTGTTTTAGTTTGGCCTTGGCTAGCGTTAATTCTTCTAGCCAACGGTAATGTAAAGTTTTTAAAATCAAATATTCATGTCTTTAGATTGAAGCTGTAATAAAGGAAAACTCCAGGGAGAAAATTAGCATGAAGCATATTGTATCTGCCGAGAAAGTGACAGAAAACGATCTTCGTTCAGGTAGTACAGCACTAGTTCTGACGGGAATATTAAGCACCGTCAGCGAGTGATCGTAACGATCTACGTCCTACCCCAAACTAGTACAGCACACGTTCTGACGGGAATATTAAGCACCGTCAGCGAGTGATCGTAACGATCTACGTCCTACCGCAAACTAGTACAGCACACGTTCTGACGGGAATATTAAGCACCGTCAGCGAGTGATCGTAACGATCTACGTCCTACC
>NW_018408762.1:396986-424699 GCF_002113885.1 Mizuhopecten yessoensis | reverse complement strand
TTAAGCACCGTCAGCGAGTGATCGTAACGATCTACGTCCTACCGCAAACTAGTACAGCACATCGTAACGATCTACGTCCTACCCCAAACTAGTACAGCACATCGTAACGATCTACGTCCTACCGCAAACTAGTACAGCACAAGTTCTGACGGGAATATTAAGCACCGTCAGCGAGTGATCGTAACGATCTACGTCCTACCCCCAAACTAGTACAGCACATCGTAACGATTTTCGTCCTACCCCAAACTAGTACAGCACAAGTTCTGACGGGAATGTTAAGCACCGTCAGCGAGTGATCGTAACGATCTACCTCAAACTAGAAAGACCGCGACTTTCCAGCATTATCTTTAGAATACAGTAGCATAAATATTTTCAATATCATTGTTTTTTTAAAAGATACTGCTAGACTATGAAATACTTCTTTAGTATATAAGGTATTTCGAAGATAAAGTATGCAACATTTTCAGCAAAATTTAATATTCAGCAGAAATTCTATAAAACACTTTCTCGGAATATGAACATTTTGAAGCTTCATAGTATAAATCCTGAATATCATATTAATGAAAAAGTATAATCAAATTTAAAAAATAAAAAAATATGAATAAACATGTTAATTGGTTCAGTCATCAATTTTGATTCGCCCTAGTAAAAATAAAATATAAACTCCACGTTGACACATCGGTTTGGACAAAAATGAAATTACATGATGTATTTATAGTTGATTAACTTATCACGTTTTCAACACTTGGCCTTTACAACTGCTTGTAAAAATGCTGAATAGATTAAAAAAATACTTACGAAGGATTAATTGATGTTTTAGGACATTTATATGTAATTTTCCTTAATGTCATCAAATCATTCTTTCGTATATTTCAGAATTTTACAAACACGTAACGCAAGAAAAGTACAATTTATATTGATACATCGTCTTTTAACTATTTAAAGATTCTCTGACCCTTCTCACATGTCAGACATGTTTATTTACGGGTCTGTAGTGAAATATTTCTGACATCAGTTCGTTCATGTTATAGACGTGAAAAAAATTCTTTATTTTTAAAGATATATCCAGTAACTTCGAAGTACATCCGATATCTCAGGATCGAAATGCCAACAGCCAATCGTTTATCAGCGAAAGGGACAACGAGGGGAGGTAACTCTGATGAATGTTTCTTTTGTAATGGCGTTCTGAAACCAGCTGACAGACTACTAACCAGTTTAAACACAGGTATTTATACCGACGCAAAACCTTGTTATTACTGCTGCCATTTATTGTACAGAATAATGATAGTGACGTCATCAAGGTTTTTTCTTCAGGGACAATAAGACAAGGGTAACTGTATGGTAGTTTACTGCACATGTGTGTATATAAACGATTTATCAAAATTCTTTCCTATCATTCAGGAACACGTGTTTCTGTTATCGTCACGAAATTCAATTCGTATGTAGTCATGACGTGACAATCCCCATTGATCTGTCAGGTATAAAGTCATCTGTTCCGTCTCTTCGGTCAGACAGATTTGTCAAACAAGCGCCTTAAGGACGAAGTATAGTAATTACGGTTCTTAGTTAGTGTTCCAACAACAAACGGTGAAATAAGATCATTTATCAAGAAATAAAGCATGTCCAAATTAGATTCTGTTATATTATTTTCATACGTAGATGATTTTTCATGAAACTGTAACATATATACGTTAAATGCCGATAAACAAAAATATCTAATCCCAAATTTAATTTCCAACATCAATTTACAATCACAATTACTTAGAAATCACAATGACGACAACTTTATAACGCCATCATGCAAGGTTCCTGTGTTGCAAGGTCGGTCTGTTAATAAAATACGTCTCTGTTTAAGAAGTGTTAAAAAATTAGCAGAGAACCCCATTGGTTTTGATAGATATATACCAAATTTTGACGTATTTTTATTATGTAAACAGCTCTTTTTCAGTTAATATATCGAACTTACAAAAATCAGATACCAATCCCAACAAAACAAATGTACTAGGATGTATTTTCCACATTTTTATAAATAACATCTTTTGGGAAATATAGCTGAACATTTGCCATAAACCTATTTATGAATACAATGATTAGTTTAGAAGTATATATCATCAAGGTGGTGAACCCCCTCAGCAATAAACACCACCAGTGATATAATTAGTACGGTATCCGGGGGAGCCGTTTAACTACCCAGAATTACCAGGTACCCGGCCAATATCGCTCCCCGGAGACAAACGTCAGCTATAGGATGGGTTTCCTGTTTTACGTCCGGTACTCATTAACCCGTAAACACCACGTCAGCAAATGCTAAGTACATTAAGACGTTCCGGTGGTCTACTAAAACAGCGTGGTACAAGTACAATAATGTCAGTAACCGACTACTCGTTCATAACTGTCAACGTGATTTCCATTTGTGTGTTTCGGTGTTGCTTACAACTACAAAATCTTCATTTAAATTAACTCCTATTGAACAGACAGTTAATTTGCGGTGACATAAAATACATGTTCATGTACCTACATACCAAATTTGAACAAAATCAAACAATATTTGAATTTAGGCCAAACAGAAGCAAGTATACGGCGGCCATTTTGTCTCATTCATTGCAATCTACAAAATAGAACAAAAGTCATATTCCAATATGTCTCAGCCAACAGAAGCCGCGACGGCCATTTTTGATAACTGATCGGGGAACGGGACACGTTGCACATCAACACATGCCTTCCAAAAGGCTTCTGTTAAGTTACACTAGTATCGGGCAATTATGTTTCTAGGCAAACATCTGGAAAGCAATTTGGCAGAAGAAAATAATAACAATAAGAAGAAGATAGGTAACACAGCAAAACAGTTAAGAAGTGCCCCACTTTGTTAGGGAGAATGAACTATACTGTAGATCGAGTAAGAAGTGCCCCACTTTGTTAGGGAGAATGAACTATACTGTAGATCGAGTATTTGAATGTCATGCCCTTTATAACATTTAATTCATGTAATAGAAAATGTTAAATATATTTACAGAATGTGTTATGATTTCCAGATGAAACACGTT
The DNA here is from genome assembly GCF_002113885.1 of Mizuhopecten yessoensis. NCBI lineage: Eukaryota > Metazoa > Mollusca > Bivalvia > Pectinida > Pectinidae > Mizuhopecten > Mizuhopecten yessoensis. The sequence goes on along the minus strand of NW_018408762.1, from coordinate 421,655 downwards.
TACAGATCAAGTTTTTCATCGGCGGATTTATTTTTGTTGCACTTTATTTCTCACGCATTTTATTTTGGATGGACATATAGGTTCAACTTTAAAATATGTTCCTGTGTAAATCTCTGCGTTTGTGACACGTTGTTCATGATGACATGTAGTTTCTGACTTAAACAAAATATAGTAAAATACAATACTAAGATGTTCGTACTAATAACGTCATTGATATATGAAATAAGATTAAGAGGAAACGTGTGAGAAAAGTGGAAAACTAATGTGAGCATGTTTAGAGCTAGATGCATCTCATATTCAGACAATGTGATATCTTAATTGTGAAAATGTGTTAAAAGGTGTCTAAAATTGATTGTTTATCGACTTACGTACCTCAGCACTTTCAACTCGGATTTCATTATTTTGCCGCGAGGATAGGCCAACGGAGCGCGAGATCATGTGTATCCCAAGGGAAGCGGAAATAGAAAACTAAACCACGAAACAAACAACTTGTCTATCAATTCCGGAACTTGTTTTAAAAACTAATCAATCATCACATTTTCTTTCATTTGAAGCGAAGTATCCATTAGGGGAATTTAATCACTGAAAGTACAAAAGCCAACGTTGCAGGACGTTATCATTTATCAACGAGAAAACGTTTTTTCTCCATTTAGGCAAATCAACAATATTTTGAAATTATCAGAGGTCTGTTTCTTGCTGTCTAGACACGATAAAGCCATTGCATTGTGGGTAACTGTACAAACCGATGTCCCTTTGTTTATTAGAACAGTGTAGTGTGATGACTTTCATCAACTAACTTTAATCGTCATAATAACAAATTAAATACAAAGTCAGTCTATATTCTTAATTAAACAACGTGCATGTTATGTGACTAAAAATGAATGGGCGGATCTTAGTGGTTCTGATCCTGGACCCATTGACGAAAATGACATTCATTTCATTTTTGAATAACACAGGTGACCTTATCACTGCGTATTGATACACTAAAATGACGTTGCACAGGGCGTACTTGGTTCACATCCGCCGTGGAACAGCCCCCGGTGTAGTTTTGTTATGCTTACATGAATTAGTATTTAACATGATTGACTTGATTTTAAAGCTTAAATTAATTGTGTAAAGTACATGATAATAATATACCACTTGTATAAATTCTACAAATCAAATATAACAAAAGTAACTATAGTTTGTTTGTTTCGTTGTCATGCTGTTGCTAGGACCACCAACAGAAGTTTTACATTTTCCTGCGAAAACAAGCTGGTTTCTTTACTGTGTTGTTCCTATGTATAAATAGTACACAATACCTGTATTTGGTTTATTTATGCTTGCATCGAAATATTTAAAGCGCTTAAACATGTAAATATAAGGAATGAAATTCATTTTTTCAACATCCATGAGGTCATAACAACATTGGCTTTCTGGAATTATACCTAACGCGGTTCATGAAATATGTCCAGAAAGCCAATGATGTTATGACTTCATGAATGTTGAAAAAACAACATTCATTTCTTAAATATGGGCAATTTTTGAAGGCTTGAGAAGAAAATGACGGCCCCTGTTAACGACTACGGATTCCTTGATTTCCTTTTTTTGTAAAACGGACAAAAATAAATCTGCAGTTTCCATTGCAACAGTTTGAACCTCATATTACACTCCAGTCTACCGTCTCTGATGACGATTTCACAGACACATGTGGTTTATTAACCCTAACCCTTTTACGCTCCCAACACTGATCTTTCTCATTCTACCAAATTCTGACCGCTACTACACAACTCCTCGCCGTACCCCAACGTTAACACTACCGGTTGTTGGTGTAGTTAACGTTCTAGACACGTAACGCTATCTTTCTTCTCTGTTTTATTGACAAAGGAAAATCAGAGAAAATGCTGATAAACAAAGAAATGTCTGCGGCCGTAGTGGGTGTCACACTGGCGCTTGTCTCCATACAAATGAAGAGGTTGTAATCTTGATTGGATCAAGCGTTTCGACTCCCCAGTAATGTAGTAGAAACAGACCAATACGCTAGAACTATACGGTGGTGTAACATCTGATGATATTTTTAAATTCATATTCTCCTATCCAAAAAACAAGACGGATTTGATGAACTAATTTAAATAGGACATGACACTCTGTCTCCCGTTGTGTCTGTAACTTAAATTATCTTAAATTTAAGATGAAAACTAAAGTTCTGGGGTTTTTCTTTTCATAAAGAGACAGTCTGTGATCTCTATAATCCGAAGGGATTCATAAGGACAGTCGCTAGTATTTGAACGATCAGAAACCGCTGTTTCAGTCTGTGTTGTCAGGAAAGTGGTCATAAATAGTATGTGCATAAAAATCGATTTCTTGTAACTGAATCAAAGACGGAAAATCCAAGATAGCCCTGATGCTTAATTTGGTGACATTTTTTGTACGACTGGTCAAATCAATTGGATTGTGCCTGCCTGATTGAATTTCGAAATAAATTGAATTCAATTTATTCTTTTAAGTTAATTTGGTCAATTTTTTTTCAGTTTCGAAAAGAAAATGAGGGTGGCGGGACATCGTGGCGTCTCGGGACAAAAATTGATTTCCGATAGTCTCATCTGCGTTTGAAACGCACCTTCGTAATTTCCCACAGTCAACCACATCATTGACTGAGACTTTCAAGTCCCACACCACAGCCACTCCCTTCATAGGTCGAGACGTCACATGAATCCTCGGGACGATTCACGCCGGACTAGTGCGGTGTATAGTTAGGTTAACCAAAGCGACACTTCAGCATGTCTATGCCATTAAGTTATTACAACAAGTTCATTAAACGGAACGAGATGAAAGTTCAACGACAGAAATACGAATGCATCACTGTTAATGGAGAATACGGACGCATCACTGTTAATGGAGAATACGGACGCATCACTGTGAACGAGATGAAAGTTCAACGACAGAAATACGAATGCATCACTGTTACTGGAGAATACGGACGTATTACTGTTAATGGAGAATACGAACGCATCACTGTTAATGGAGAATAAGGACGCATCACTGTTAATGGGGAATACGGACGCATCACTGTTACTGGAGAATACGGACGCATCTCTGTTAATGGAGAATACGGACGCGTCACTGTTAATGGAGAATATGGACGCATACCTTTTAATGGAGAATACGGACGCGTCACTGTTAATGGAGAATAAGGACGCATCACTGTTAATGGAGATACGGACGCATCACTGTTACTGGAGAATACGGACGCATCCCTGTTAATGGAGAATACGGACGCGTCACTGTTAATGGAGAATACGAACGCATCACTGTTAATGGAGCATACGGACGCATCACTGTTACTGGAGAATACGGACGTATTACTGTTAATGGAGAATACGAACGCATCACTGTTAATGGAGGATACGGAAGCATCACTGTTAATGGAGAATACGGACGCATCACTGTTAATGGAGCATTTCTGTAGCAATGATTCAATAAAAGAAGCATTGGCTTACCTTTACAACTGTTCGTTTTGCAATGATTTTACATTATTGTTTAAAACATCACTCACCATACAAATCAAATCATTAAGAAATAGTATACATATGCTAATTAATCACAAAAGTGTAGGCTAGAACAGGACTATGTAGACTCTGATTTTATAGATTAAAATGAGTCAAAATAGCTACATGTATCACAGTTGTAGATTAAGACAGAACTGCTAACAAAGTAATAGATTAAACAACAGATTGTTACATTGCAACATAGCTATATATTAAATTAAGACAAAATTGCTACACTGTCACACATTTATATATTAAGATAAGACAACAATTGCTACACTGAAACACATTTACATATTAAGATAAGACAAAATCGCTACACTGACGGTAAATTACACAGTCCTATATTAAGATAAGACAAAATCGCTACACTGTCACACAGTCATATATTAAGATAAGACAAAATCGCTACACTGTCAAGCAGTCATATATTAAAATAAGACAAAATCGCTACACTGTCACACAGTCATATATTAAGATAAAACAAAATCGCTACACTGTAACACAGTTACATATTAAGATAAGACAAAATTGCTCACTGTAACACAGTTATAGGTTAACGTAAGACAAAATGGCTGACATAGTTTTAGACTTTCACAATAGCAGATTTAGACAAAACAAAATTGCTACATTGTAACAGTTATACATGTTTTTAAGATAAGACAAACTTGATACCACAGTTATCTATTAAGGTTAGAAAAAATTGCTAACACGGTTGAAGACTAAGATAAGACAAAATCCTATTTCTAACACAGTTAACGACCAGGTGAGCTGAAGTAAAATGTGGATATCGTTACGTTCTTTCATGGAGGAAAAACATGTCCAGTCTGAAAACACATGAATACGTAAAGGCTAAATTTGTTTTTTACACAAAAAAGGAATTGAAAGGACTGTTGGCTCGACTCTAAACCAATGAAAACAACTCACTAAGCGACAGTGTGCCGAATCAGTGAAGTCAACAGTCATAAATCATAGAGACATTTCGCCCAATTGCAGTCTTATACTGCAGGCAGTCAGGAGGACCGGTACGTGAAGCATGTTTACCCGTTCCGCCCCTGAGCTGTTAATTCCTGTTAGTGTCCAAAACAAACTAAGCCTTTATTGTTCTTACCGAACTCACGAATCTTATTCCGAACAGGCACACGTGCTTTGATAATTCTATGCGTCCGTAATAGGTAAAATTCATGTCACGCGGCATAACAAAAATCCTATACTTCATGGGAAATGAGGACAAGAAAGGAAAATAGCTGAAAGAAATAGCAGGACAATATGTTTACAATTGTACGCTGGTATGATGATAATAGTGATATCTAATGCAGAAATGCGTGAACGGTCAGATGGACGGACGGTCAGACGGACAGACGCTTCGGCTTCTATTTGTTTCCTTAAATGTTATCTGTAAATACATTATCCAGATATTTAAACATTTGAAGCCAGCAGCATACAGTACCTACTTCGTCTTAATACTCATTTAAATACGTGTGGAGCGATTGTTTTGTGAGAAATGTTTAATTTAAACAAGCGTAACCATGTACTGTTAAACATACATTACATAGTTGTGAGTGTCTTGATTATGTTTCTTTGTTGATAATAAAGTTTATCAATGTCTATGTCAATTGTATAAGGACATTTCTACCACAATACGCTGTGTTATTCCACTCTCAGATTTTTGTAAAACATGCAAACTGCTTGATAAATATGAGTTATACACTACACAGATATGGCCTTCCGTAGCTAGTTTTGATTGGTCGAAAAGATGAACCTTGACCGGACGACTTTATTCACGCGCTTTGTGCCGCGTGCTGTTTTGTTTACGTCGTCTGCTGTCAACATCCGGCAAAAGTTGGTGACTTTTGTGAGGTTATGCGATGGGAAAAGGGGGTGATACTTAAATATTTGATCGCTAGTTCCAGGCAAAATTGCTACAGACGCTCGATATCGTTTCGACGTCAAAGTGTCCTGTGTCCAGGTCGTGAAACCCAAAAAAAGATATGTTACAGTGTCGGAATTTTTTTCGTTCTCCCCACGTCCCTTTATCATTATTTGGAAGGTCTGACTTTGGCTGAACTTTCACTATAAACGTCAACCATAGAACCGTCACGAAGAAACGTCCCAGGCCTATAGTTTTGGACATTGACAGCGATTAGTTCGTCTTCACACGGAATTAGATTAGATTATCTAAGTCCGTGGTCTTCATCACTTGGCGGGAGGCAGACTTCGTAAGATATACTTACGCGCATATAGTCCCCGATTTATTTATATCAATTAATGCAATACTGTATACTCTCAATATTTAAAGGCGTTCATCTATTAAAATTTTCCATGGAGTTGTTGTCGAAACATCAATTTTGAATTTTTTTATTTTTTTTTTATACATTTTTGAATATTAATGAGTGGCTTTTTATATATAGGTCATATCACTACGCCAGCCTTGTCAACAAACACATGTGAGTATGTTATTCAAATCATGAAATACTCCAGCTGTTTCCGACTGAGTCTGTGGTAGAAACAGATCACACGGCTCGTGGTTGAATATGGTATTTATTTGAATGTCAGCAATTCGGACTCCGTTTGCGAATTAAAAACACAAGATAAAAAGTGTTGTTATCAAGAAGTACGACGATTTATTATTTATTGGTATTTATTTCACTCACTAAAGCTCGTGTCTTATATAATGATGATGATGATGTCTGATGATGATGATGATCTTTGTTTAATATGTATGAACAATCATGTACTTAGGAACAATGTCATATATGTTTTGTCTTGTCTTGTAAAAAATGAAAAAATAATAAAAAAAAAGCTGGTATCTTTTGTAACTTTTGAAAAATAACTAACGAGAGTGAAATAAATACCATATTCAACAACCACTCGTTGTGTAACCTTGTTTAACGATTAAAAGAAATCATTTACATTCTACGTTTCAATCTTGCTTTGAAAACTTCTTGATAGCAAACACTTTTTATCTGGGGGTTTTAATTCGCAAACGGAGTCCGAATTGCTGACATTCACAAACAACATTTTCGAGATTGAACTGCACTGTGTGGAAGTTACATACGGGTAACTCACCCTCACTCTCCGTCCATACTGATAGATTACCACCTGATCAACTCCAGTGGAAGTTACATACGGGTAATGAACGGCTTCACCCTCACTCTCCGTCCATACTGATAGATTACCACCTGATTAACTCTGTCATAATGACGTAGACAGGACATCACATGAACCCCAGTACGGTCATTGGGAGCAATTATACAGCTATTACCCGAACAAGTAAAATGACGTACATATATACTGTATCCGGTAAACAAAGTTTTATTACGCGATATTTTTTGTGGGAATCATGGAAACGCGATTGATTTGATGGTTGCAGGGCGGCAGTAAAGTTACTAAATACAAAACGAGGATGTAGGAAATAAAATCGGCCCCAGTGAGAATGGAAGTGTTCTTTAATTCACAATTTTCTTTCTTATATAAATGAGCCTTGTCGGCCCTGATGTAAGCTCACAGAGGGCCTTAATGCGGGAGAAAACAAAAGCACCCGGAGAAAGTCCACGTGGTCGAGCAGGTGACCAATGCATTTTAACGTCCGAGCGGGGAATCGAACATTGGCCGTCTTGGTGAAAGGATTGCACCACCCAAATACCACTTCTTTAATGTTTTTAGCAATATGTTTAAACTGAAGCCGTGTTGTTCATTATATGAAGTCGTTTTAATGACTTCGCTTTTGTTTGAAAGTTTGCTTTTTGTTGTTCATTTTTCAAAATTTTGAATCTTTCCAAACTGTTCCAATTGTGTGCCTTCTGTTCTAACACATGGAGATGATCTTGTTTAAATAAACGAATGAATGTGCGCATGCAAGTGAATAAAAGTATCTGCTGTTCGACAGGCTGAAAAAAAAATGTCCAGTCACATTTGATAATGGCTATACTATTATATGGATACATTTCTGTACGTTTCAGGAAAGAACTTCCGATTTGCATGTCAAAAAGAACAGATTAGTGAACTAGAAATGAGAGCATTGGACATGTGTTTGATTAGAACTTTTACATGGAGTCTACACGGAGTCTACATGGTGTCTACATGGAGTCTACACGGAGTCTACATGGTGTCTAAATGGAGTCTACATGTTGTCCACATAGAGTCTAGATGGAGTCTACATGGAGTCTACACGGAGTCTACATGGTGTCTACATGGAGTCTACATGGAGTCTACACGGAGTCTACATGGTGTCTACATGGTGTCTACATGGACTACATGGAGTCTACATGGAGTCTACATGGTGTCTACATAGAGTCTACATGGTGTCTACATGGAGTCTACATGGTGTCTACATGGTGTCTGCATGGTGTCTTCATGGTGTCTACATAGAGTCTACATGGAGTCTACATGGTGTCTAAATGGAGTCTACATGGTGTCTACATAGGGTCTACACGGTGTCTACATGGTGTCTACATGCAGTCTAGATGGAGTCAAGATGGTATTTACATGGAGTCTACATGGAGTCTACATGGAGTCTACATGGTGTCTACATGGAATCTACATGGAGTCTACATGGAGTCTACACGGAGTCTACATGGAGTAAACATGGATTCTACACGGAGTCTACATGGAGTCTACATTGTGTCTACATGGAGTCTACATGGAGTGAACATGGATTCTACACGGAGTCTACATGGAGTCTACATGGTGTCTACATGGAGTCTACATGGAGTCTACATGGTGTCTACATGGTGTCTATATGATGTCTACATGGTGTCTACATGGACTACATGGAGTCTACATGGAGTCTACATCGTGTCTACATGGTTCTACATGGAGTCTACACGGAGTCTACATGGAGTCTATATGGAGTCTACATGGAGTCTAGATGGAGTCTACATGGTGTCTACATGGTGTCTACATGGTGTCTACATGGAGTCTACATGGAGTCTACACGGAGTCTACATGGTGTCTACATTGAGTCTACATGGTGTCTACATGGAGTCTTCATGGTGTCTACATGGAGTCTACATGGTATTTATATGGAGTCTACATGGAGTCTACATGGAGTCTACATGGTGTCTAAATGGAGTCTACATGGTGTCTACATGGAGTCTTCATGGTGTCTACATGGAGTCTACATGGTGTCTACATGGAGTCTTCATGGTGTCTACATGCAGTCTACATGGTATTTATATGGAGTCTACATTGAGGCTTCAAGGTGTCTACATGGAGTCTACACGGAGTCTACATGGTGTCTACATGGTGTCTACATGGGTCTACATGGTGTCTACATGGAGTCTACATGGTGTCTACATGGGGTCTACATGGTGTCTACATGGAGTCTACATGGCGTCTACATGGTGTCTACATGGAGTCTACATGGTGTCTACATGGATTCTACATGGTGTCTACATGGAGTCTACACGGAGTCTACATGAAGTCTACATGGAGTCTACATGGTGTCTACATAGAGTCTACATGGTGTCTACATGAAGTCTACATTGAGTCTACATGGAGTCTACATGGAGTCTACATGGTATTTATATGGAGTCTACATGGAGTCTACATGGTGTCTACATGGTGTCTACATGGTGTCTACATGTGTCTACATGGTGTCTACATGGAGTCTACACGGAGTCTACATGGAGTCTACATGGTGTCTACATGGTGTCTAAATGGAGTCTACATGGAGTCTACATGGAGTCTACATGGTGTCTAAATGGAGTCTACATGGTGTCTACATGGAGTCTACATGGTGTCTAAAGGGAGTCTACATGGAGTCTACATGGTGTCTACATGGAGTCTACATGGACTACATGGAGTCTACATGGACTACATGGAGTCTTAATGGAGTCTAGATGGAGTCTACATGGAGTCTAAATGGAGTCTAGATTGTGTCTAGATGGAGTATACATGGTGTCCACATGGAGTCTACATGGAGTCTAGATGGAGTATAAATGGAGTCTAGATGGAGTCTGGTATTGAGGTTTCAGAAATACGCATTATTATGTATCTTACATTCTAAATTTCGTCAGATTTTACTTTCTTTGCTTCAAGTTTCATAGATCTATGGTTGGGTTTGTGTATAGCTGTGAACAGCTAAGGTCTTTAAGGAACGTGTATTTTTTTCTGTTTTTGTGTGTGTGTAGTAAAGGGATTCATGCATTTTCTGGTGGTGAAGGGATCCGTGAACTTTATACATTTACACTTGGGGCTAGGTGAGCTATAATTTACTATTCCAAATTCAATAACTTATTAGGAGTGTTATGATGAATATTTTAAACGTTAGTTTGCCAAAATGTTTAGGTTCCAACAAAAGTAGTTGTGTGCTATTTATTATTCTTAAACATGGACCATTGCAGCAGCACATAGCGTGCATTAATCCTCAGAGCTGTAAGTAAGGCACCACTACTCCAGGTATGTAACTTGTGGCTACTGAGCCATGGCTGGCAAATGTTTATATAATGGTGTACCATTGTTTGACATTTTTATCGAATATTATGTGTTTGACAAGAAAATAAATTATTAATAACATAAAATATATATATTGATTTTTAGATTGAATGGATTGATTGATTTATAGTAACATTAAAAAAAGGAATTGAGTGGGCGCTTGCTTTGCTTGCCATGTCATCAGTTATCCCCCCCCCCCCCCCCCCCCCACACACACACACACACACACCCACACCCACTAGCATGTGCCAAATTGTCTATAACACCGTGACAGATCCTTGATTAATTCCCAGAGACTTCGGTAATGCTCCAAAACAGATATTTCAGTGGAGTTTTCTACCTTGACTAATCAGCATGACGTCGTGATCGAGGTGTCCTCTTGTTATATAAATGTGACATTGATTTGATGAATATCCTACCAGATACTGTATCACACACTTTACAGTTTTTCCAAAATAATGTATTATATTACAGAGAGGTTAATAACCGCGATATAGTAGGTGTCTATTAAGTACTTTTACGAATATCAACTTCATAGTAATCAATTTAAGTTGCACTATTTATAACTTATGCACAACACCTAAAACATGTTTCAAAATGTCAAATAGTCCCTTTTGTAATAAAAGCAGCGATTGGCTTAACGTGATGTTTGTCTTTATTTCTGAGTGATGGGTCCCAACTCTCCTATTCTAACCCCTGACTTTCTCTTTGACATGTACATGTTTACCCCCTGACTTTCTCTTTGACATGTACATGTTGTGGCGTTTGACTTCACTATCAGCATCAACTATGCATCCTAGTTTGTGTTGCAGACACTAAAACACATTCTGTAATGCCAAACACATGTTGAACTTTCTACCTTCGATTGGTGAGGTCAGCAAGATCACATTTAATAGTAAACCTCAAAATGATTGAGAGAAATAATTATCTATTATATAAAACCATATGGGAGATACATATATTAGACACTCCTTTTCATATTTTCAGTCATTTGAAGTAAAGAGTTAGTGAGCCTTGTCACTACCATGAAACAGCACCCTCAGGTAGAATATAACATGCATCATTACACACATTCTTTTAATCATGGTGATGGCTCTTTGCGTTTAACAAAACAAGAGGCCCAATGGGCCTGCATCGCTCACCTGGTATTAATCTCACATTTGTTATCTTAAAAGTAGACTAAAATACAGCTACAGGCAGAATATCAGTGTTTGATTCATAAGAACCTATTAAAAGATTTAAACATATGACGCCTGTGACCTTGAATGTCGAACAAGGACATTAGGTTGAACAGAGTTTATAGTCTTCCAACCCAGCATGCTTCTGGCAAAATATACAGAACAAATCATTTAAAGATTTAAACATATATTGACCACTGTGACCTTGAATTTGGGTGAAGGTCATTCGCTTGGTATTCCTTCATCCCAGCATGTTAATGGCCAAATATCATCACCCTTGGCCTTTTACTTATTAAGTAGAAGTCATTCAATGTTTTTTTAAACATATTTGACACCTGTGACCTTGAATATATATGTCAAGGTCATTCATTTGAACAAACTTGGTAGTCCTTCATCCCAGCATGTTACTGGCATTATCCTAGGCCTCTTGGTTATTCAGAAGAAGTTGTTTAAAGGTTTAATACATATTTGACCCCTGTGACCTTGAAAAAAAGATAAAGATCATTCATTTAAACAAACTTTGTAGCCCTTCATCCCAGCATGCAATTAGCCAAATATCATCACCCTGGACCTCTTGGTTATTCAGAAGAAGTTGTTTAAAGGTTTTAAACATATTTGCCCTTCTGTGACCTTGAATTTAAGTCAAGGTCATTCATTTGAACAAACTAGGTAGCCCTTCATCCCAGCATGTACTGGCCAAATATCATCACCCTAGGCCTCTCGGTTATTCAGAAGAAGTTATTTAAAGGTTTTAAACATATTTGACCCCTGTGACCTTGAATGTTTGTCAATGTCATTGATATGAACAAACTTGATAGCCCTTCATTTCAGCATGTTACTGGCCAAATATCATCATCCTAGGCCTCTTGGTTTTTTAGAAGAAGTTGGGCGTGAAACAGACACAAGACGCCAAATCAGGGTCAGTTTTCACACCCTGCCTTCGTGTCTTGTATCTGTTTTCACACCTTTCTTTGGTGTTGTGTGTCTGTTGTCACACCCTGATTTGGTGTCTTGTGTCTGTTTTACGCCATACTTTGGTGTTTTGTGTCTATTTTCACACCCTGCCTAGATGTCTTTTGTCTATTTTCACACCCTGGCTAGATGTCTTGTGTCTTTTTTCACACCCTGCCTAGATGTCTTGTGTCTGTTTTCACACCTTTTTTTGGTGATTGGTGTCTGTTTCCACACCCTGCCTATGTGTCTTATGTCAGTTTCCACACCCTGTTTTGGTGTCTTGTGTCTGTTTTCACACCTTTCTTTGGTGTCATGTGTCTGTTTTTACTCCCTGTCTTGGTGTCTTGTGTCTGTTTTCACACACTGTCTTAGTGTCTTGTGTGTCTGTTTTCCACACTCTGCCTTATTGTCTTGTGTCAGTTAGTAGCGAGACAATGATAGTACACAGGAAGATTAACAAGTTACCAATCTGATATGAGAAAAGAAATTTGACTTAAATTGCATCTTCAGTATCTTTTCTTTTTTCATTTGCGATTATTGTCAACATTTCTCATGGGAAATATTGGGGCTTTACCCTTTCAAACCTAATAAGTACCCTTAGCAATTTTGAGGAAAAAGGACTCTTTGACAAGAAAAAAGGACAGGAGTGCATATGCTGGGCTTGAAGATTATTTGGTCAAATTTGGTAAAGTGGTTGGCAATAGTATACAGAGGGAGAGACAATAAAAGAACTTCTTAAGAAAACAGGAAACAATAACTTTGAAATACAATAGAAGTTTGGAAGGTGACAAATGAAACAATGGCGGTTGTATCAAGTTTTATTGTTTAATTTATATTTACCAACAATAACATATGCCTTTAGACTGAACAATTCAGTCTATATAAAGCACAATATTCTAGTGGTTTGTTACAATATTTATGAACTGATTTTTTAACATTTCTTCTCTATGCCATTATATTAGAACTTTATATAAATAATATAAAAAACATTTATTTATAAGCAAATAAGCAAAATATTGAAGCTAGACAAAAGAGAGTTGCACTCTTAGAGAGTGACCTGTTTGTTCTGACACAGCTACAGTTTGATACTCAGTTTTGTATGTTCCTAAGCTTCTAATATACTCAAGTAAAGCTGTAGTTGTAAACTCAAAAGGAACTCTAATGGATGGTGTTCACAAGGATTGCTCCCCTACTTCAGTAATACTCTACACCAGATGCTGGGCTGTACTGTTCGGATTTCCTATTTCAGTAATACGCTTTATCAGATGCTGATCATTTCATCCATTTGTGCCGATTAAGTGTTAAGTTCACGTACACTTTCCTCAGGACGTGACAGCAGTGTACGGGAAGAAACTCGGGAACCAGTACTGTCTCTCTGGTGTAGCCTGGTCATCCAGCCAAGCCAAGCCTTCCTTCACCATGAAATCCTGGCAATACAACATCAAAAATATGAAAATCAAATCTCGAAAAACTCAAATGATGCTGAGATTGTAATGAAAAACAAAGAGCCTTGCAAGTTTTAACTTTTCTAATCAAAATAGTTCCTCCTACAGCATGGAAATACAGGGTATTTTACTTGCTGATTTTTTTTTTTTTTATTATTATTGCTTAAATCAACGCATATATTTACATAAATGTTTAAATATTAACTAACCAAAGCTCGTCCAGCTCTGTCTTCTTCCCATTTTAGTCCTGACAGCAAGTCCGATTTTGTCACAAAGCCTGCGTCCTGTTAAACAATGAAATATTTATTACTAGGACTGACGAGCTGTTAAACAATGAAATATTTATTACTAGGACTGACGATTTACTTACAGAACTTAATTACTACAACAGAACTTCAAGTTCCTAGCCGGTAAAACAATTCAATGGCCTTCACGAAAGTCATGGGATATGGCAAAACTGACAAAGGGAATGTAATAAAACAATTCAACAACCTTCATCAATTGTCAGAGTAATTGACATTCACATTACAGTAGGTGAAAGCAATTCACAAGCTTTCATCACTGGCTTATACACTTTATTGTTCTTCTTGGCAATTAAACAATCTATTTACGTACATAGGAGGTCAAAACAATTAAACAATCTATTTACGTATAGGAGGTCAAAACAATTGAACAATCTATTTACGTACATAGGAGGTCAAAACAATTAAACAACCTATTTACGTACATAGGAGGTCAAAACAATTAAACAATCTATTTACGGACATAGGAGGTCAAAACAATTAAACAATCTATTTACGTACATAGGAGGTCAAAACAATTAAACAATCTTTATGAATGCCATGAGATATGGCAAAACCGAAAATGTGACCTTCATGAAAAAAACCAATTTAACCTTCATAAGAGGAAGTTATAACAATTCAGTGACCTTCATTCAGGTAAAAACAAAACTGTTAGTTTTACGACTGATCAAGTTCATTCACTGACAATATTCACTGGTCAAAACAACACTACAACCTTACATTCATGGCTAATGAAAACATTGCAATGACCTTCATCACAATACACTGACCTTGATGGCTGGTCATGAAAGTCAATGAACTTATAATCATTGGTCAAACAATAGAACTAATTGACCTTTATGGTTAATGAAATTAATTCCTTCACATTAATCGCTGGTAAAATCAACTGAAATACCTTTATGATTGGTAAAAAAAATCCAGACCCTAATGGCAGAGCAAATCAATTCTTCGCCTTTTATGGCTTGTCAAAATAAAACTATCATGAGGATAAAAATTCAATTACAATCATTGATCAAACAAAACCTATTGACTTTCATGACAGGTCCAAACAGTTAGGTCAGCTTCATGGGCATATAAAAACGATAAATTGGCCTTCACAACACGTCAACCTATTTCTATCACTGTTACGATCATTGATAGCATAGTGGTGTAGGTTTAACTATGTGTACGGCTCCAGTGATTATGTGATCAATGTACATTTCTGTGATTCTCCAGAATTTAGGCACACATTCCCCAGTCATAACAATTGTGTATATTTACATTTCAACAGCAAGTTCCCCTATAAGCTTTCCCAGAAGATATTGTGTTTATAGAGCTATGAATGCAGTTTGATCATCGTCATTTTGAAGCTTCTCCTCCCACCTCAAACCATATGAGACAAATTTAGAAGCAAACATTTTTGTAACATTATGCTGTTTTAGGAATCATGTTTGCACTGACGACACAGACACTTAAATATAGAAAATATCAGATAATATCCATATTAATGTCAATCATTTTTAACACTTTACAATGTAAATATAAGGATTGAAGGGTTTTTTTCAATGTTGATACTACCATTAAATTGATGAAAAAAAATGTTGTTCAATCCTTATGACATCATGTCAACACTGCATTGATGAACTTTGTTCCAAGAAACTATTTCCTCTTTTTATAAAACCTATGTTGCAATAAAAGTGAAGATGGTATAACAATTGTTTGTGACTGACCTCACTTTGTGTGTACTTGTAAAATCAGCCCGATATAGAATTAATGATTGGTGATTGACATTTTATTTTATACTTGATGACCTGGAACTGGAAAACCTACTTTGGAGGGCTGCAGCCATCTTGGCTTTCCAAGCTAATAGGACGTGTTAATGTATATGGCTTGAGGGATGAAATCTTGGTGCACTTAATTGGCAAGTACTTGTTTGATTGGGGTAACTAGTAAAGATTGGCTGTAAACATAGAGTGAATGAGGACAATGAGATTAGCACTTCTCTAATTATCACATGATTCTATCGGAAGCCATATTGCTCCTGGCAAATAAAATGGAATAGGTACTCTCTTGTTTACTAAGTATATACATATTGAGGTTATTACTTTATTTGGTTTGTTATACACAGAAGATTAATAGCCAGACAAACCTTAATTAGAAACGAATTTCAACATTAAACCTATTACTGTATATCCGTAAGTTTTTGGTGCAGTTTAATATTTGCCTTTTTCGCTCTCTGGCGAATATAAGTCAAAAATATATTTTACATAGTTATTTATAAACATGAATGGTGAAATTAACAATGGTTGTATTCAGATTTTACAGGTGAAGGGTGAAGTTTGGCGGGGAAAATTACAGGCGAAGGGCGGTAGTCTGACGGGGAAAATTACAGGCGAAGGGCTGTAGTTTGGCGGGGAAAATATCAGGCAAAGGGGCGAAAGTTTGGTGGGAAAAATTTCACGGCATAGGGCGGAAGTTTAGCCGGAAAAATTTCACGGCGAAGGGCAGAAGTTTGGCATGGAAAATTACAGATGAAGGGCGAAAGTTTGGCCTATTTACCAAATTTATTAACATTTAAATTCATTGACTCAAGATTCCATATAACAAGGTAAATGTATACATTTATAAAAGATGATATTCAAAATAACCTTGTGACTGGAAGTGAATAGAAATGCTTTTTTGTTTAGAGCGTCTGAGAGTAGATGAAGTCAAATATTAAGCTATAGGAACAATGATGACAGAAAGATTGAAGTAACAACCTGCGCAAGAGGAAATGTTTATATGAACATGAACTATTTCAAGTTTCAGGAGAGTCAGATAAGAAATGAAGTCATTAAAGACTGGGGTACCGCAAATATTATAGTTATAGTAATGGCTGCCTTGTTTCTGTCCTCAAAAGGTCAAAACACAAACTTATACAAGAGTGGATGATTGTGAACACATGATAAAGAAGATATATGTGAAATCTTCAGACACTGAATACAAAATGAAGTCCGTACAGCCATGAAACCAAGATCTTATTTAAAATAATTGGTACCTTGATTTTGATCCAAGAAGGTAGAAAACATGAATTTTAGCAAGAGGAGGCGTTTGTGAATAAAGTTTCATCACAATCTTCTTGCTTTTGAACCCAGAAGGTGGAAACACAAACTCATACAAGAGATGATGTCTGTGAACACATTCATGATGTTTTATGATCATTGGGGTAAGGAGTGATGTCTATTTATGGCACTAAAATACCATTTATAGTATATATGCATAAAAATGGCTTTTTTTTAAATCCCAGAAGGTTTGTAAAAAAACTTTCCTCAGAGGCTGAGAAATTTAGGCCTTTTCTCTGTGTCATGCCAAGGTACTGCCCTGTGTCATGCCAATGTACTGACCTGTGTCATGCTAATGTACCCACCTGTGTCATGCCAATGTACTGACCAGTGTCATGCCAATGTGCTGACCTGTGTCATGCCAATGTTCTGACCCGTGGAATGCCAATGTGTCCCACCTGTGTCATGCCAATGTACTGACCCGTGTCATGCCAATGTACCCACCTGTGTCATGCCAATGTACCCACCTGTGTCATGCTAATGTTCTGACCAGTGTCATGCCAATGTGCTGACCTGTGTCATGCCAATGTTCTGACCCGTGGAATGCCAATGTGTCCCACCTGTGTCATGCCAATGTACTGACCTGTGTCATGCCAATGTTCTGACCTGTGTCATGCCAATGTACCCACCTGTGTCATGCCAATGTTCTGACCTATGTCATGCCAATGTGTCCCACCTGTGTCATGCCAATGTACCCACCTGTGTCGTGCCAATGTACCCACCTGTGTCATGCCAATGTTCTAACCAGTGTTATGTCAATGTACCCACCTGTGTCATGCCAATGTACTGACCTGTGTCATGCCAATGTTCTGACCTGTGTCATGCCAATGTAACGACCTGTGTCATGCCAATGTACTGACCTGAGTCATGCCAATGTACTGACCTGAGTCATGCCAATGTACTGACCTGTGTCATGCCAATGTAACGACCTGTGTCATGCCAATGTACCCACCTGTGTCATGCCAATGTACCCAACATGTGTCATGCCAATGTACCCACCTGTGTCTGTGTCATGCCAATGTACTCACCTGTGTCTGCTGTAGAAGCATGGTGTGGTCCATACTTAGTCCCCAGGGACACTCTGAACTAGATAGGTCCGCCCCACAGGTATCACAGTAAACCTGCTACCTAACAATGTACCCACCTGTGCCTGCTGTAGAAGCATGGTGTGGACCATACTTAGTCCCCAGAGACACTCTGGACTAGATAGGTCAGCCCCACAGGTATCACAGTAAACCCGTTACCTAACAATGTCCCCACCTGTGCCTGCTGTAGAAGCATGGTGTGGTCCATACTTAATTCTCCAGGGACACTCTGGACAAGATAGGTCCGCCCCACAGGTATCACAGTAAACCCGTTACCTAACAATGTACCCACCTGTGCGTGCTGTAGAAGCATGGTGTGGACCATACTTAGTCCCCAGAGACACTCTGGACTAGATAGGTCCTTCCCACAGGTATCACAGGAAACCCGTTACCTAACAATGTCCCCCCCTGTGCCTGCTGTAGAAGCATGGTATGGTCCATACTTAGTTCTCCAGGGACACTCTGGACTAGATAGGTCTGCCCCACATGTATCACAGTAAACCCGTTACCTACCAATGTACCCACCTGTGCCTGCTGTAGAAGCATGGTGGGGTCCATACTTAGTCCCCAGGGACACTCTGGACTAGATAGGTCCTTCCCACAGGTATCACAGTAAACCCGTTACCTAACAATGTACCCACCTGTGTCTGCTGTAGAAGCATGATGTGGTCCATACTTAATTCTCCAGGGACACTCTGGACTAGATAGGTCCGCCCCACAGGTATCACAGTAAACCCGTTACCTAACAATGTACCCACCTGAGACTGCTGTAGAAGCATGATGTGGTCCATACTTAATTCTCCAGGGACACTATGGACTAGATAGGTCCGCCCCACAGGTATCACAGTAAACCTGTTCCCTAACAATGTACCCACCTGTGCCTGCTGTAGAATCATGGTGTGGTCCATACTTAGTCCCCCAGGGACACTCTGGACTAGATAGGTCAGCCCCACAGGCACCACAGTAAACCCGTTACCTAACAATGTACCCACCTGTGCCTGCTGTAGAAGCATGGTGTGGTCCATACTTAGTTCTCCAGGGACACTCTGGACTAGATAGGTCCGCCCCACAGGTATCACAGTAAACCCGTTACCTAACAATGTACCCACCTGTGCCTGCTGTAGAAGCATGGTGTGGTCCATACTTAGTTCTCCAGGGACACTCTGGACTAGATAGGTCCGCCCCACAGGTATCACAGTAAACCCGTTACCTAACAATGTACCCACCTGTGCCTGCTGTAGAAGCATGGTGTGGTCCATACTTAGTTCTCCAGGGACACTCTGGACTAGATAGGTCCGCCCCACAGGTATCACAGTAAACCCGTTACCTAACAATGTACCCACCTGTGCCTGCTGTAGAAGCATGGTGTGGTCCATACTTAGTTCTCCAGGGACACTCTGGACTAGATAGGTCCGCCCCACAGGTATCACAGTAAACCCGTTACCTAACAATGTACCCACCTGTGCCTGCTGTAGAAGCATGGTATGGTCCATACTTAGTTCTCCAGGGACACTCTGGACTAGATAGGTCCGCCCCACAGGTATCACAGTAAACCCGTTACCTAACAATGTACCCACCTGTGCCTGCTGTAGAAGCATGGTATGGTCCATACTTAGTTCTCCAGGGACACTCTGGACTAGATAGGTCCGCCCCACAGGTATCACAGTAAACCCGTTACCTAACACCTTCAACTTCTTTATGGCTCGTAAAAGATCATCTCTGCAAACAAATTAAAACAAATCATATCTGTACACAATAGGTGTAGGAGGCCCTACGTGTTCATCTCGTGTCATATAAAACTGGCACACTGTTAAAAGCATGCATGACAAGCTTAATATGATAAGTTACTACATACATGTACTTGCCAGCTGATTGAAATTTCCAACGGGGAGATTTAGCGTGCTAATAATCAAAAGCATGTAAAATGGATCAATGTACAACCGAGGGAAAAATAAACACTTTTAAACAGCATGGTTGAGCTGTTCTGTCAGAATAATCATCAGATCCTGGAAAATACATGTAGGAACAGTTTAGCAAATCTAATTCAATGGTTGAACATGCAAAATTATCTTCACTTGATAATTTACTTTATTTGATGATGAAGCTAACCAGTGACCAGGCTGTGCTGAACAACACATCATAGAGTACTTGAAAAGTTAGAGTAACCCCAGTAAATCTCCATTGCTTGTTATAACAACACATCATAGAGTACTTGAAAAGTTAGAGTAACCCCAGTAAATCTCCATTGCCTGTTATAACAATGCAGAATGGCAGGTGATTTTACTAGTTATTAACCCGTGACACAATGAATTCAACATCAAAGAGCTTCCCTGTGAATGAGACCTTGACAAGGACAAATCTACTGAGGACACTTTTCTTCTTAGATCCCATCATACTCGACGCCCTGAACCAATCGGCCATTGACTGTTAACAAGTACAGGATAGACAACTCTTAAGAACAATTATTGGGTTAAATACATGGAAATTACGTCTTTCATGTATGTCTGTCAATGTCAGCAAATCCCTCAAAGTGGAGTTGGTGGTGATGATGGTGGTGATGATGGTGGTGAAGGGCCGGGGCTGTAGTTAATACAACAATTGAGACGTCTCTTGACACATGTTCTTTGTAGAAGTCCCAATTATAGGATTTAAATCTAGGGAAGATTGATCAGGTTATAAACCGTTCCTTGTACATACACAATTATCTAAGCATAAACTAGTATAAAATGTACTAGTGTCTCAATTCAATGGAATATTTGTATTATCCTAATATAATATAGTGACATGTGCCTATTTACAGCACACACTAGTATAAAATGTACTAGTGTCTCAATTCAGTGGAATATTTGTATTATCCTAATATAATATAGTGACATGTGCCTATTTACAGCACACACTAGTATAAAATGTACTAGTGTCTCAATTCAGTGGAATATTTGTATTATCCTAATATAATATAGTGACATGTGCCTATTTACAGCACACACTAGTATAAAATGTACTAGTGTCTCAATTCAGTGGAATATTTGTATTATCCTAATATAATATAGTGACATGTGCCTATTTACAGCACACACTAGTATAAAATGTACTAGTGTCTCAATTCAGTGGAATATTTGTATTATCCTAATATAATATAGTGACATGTGCCTATTTACAGCACACACTAGTATAAAATGTACTAGTGTCTCAATTCAGTGGAATATTTGTATTATCCTAATATAATATAGTGACATGTGCCTATTTACAGCACACACTAGTATAAAATGTACTAGTGTCTCAATTCAGTGGAATATTTGTATTATCCTAATATAATATAGTGACATGTGCCTATTTACAGCACACACTAGTATAAAATGTACTAGTGTCTCAATTCAGTGGAATATTTGTATTATCCTAATATAATATAGTGACATGTGCCTATTTACAGCACACACTAGTATAAAATGTACTAGTGTCTCAATTCAGTGGAATATTTGTATTATCCTAATATAATATAGTGACATGTGCCTATTTACAGCACACACTAGTATAAAATGTACTAGTGTCTCAATTCAGTGGAATATTTGTATTATCCTAACATAATATAGTGACATGTGCCTATTTACAGCATACACTTTTAACACTACATGTTAACTTTATTTCTTAATAAAATTGTACAACATTGGGTTTTACAGCTGAAGACAGCTTGTTTTCACAGCAAAAAAGTGCTCTATTTTTTCAAATGATGAAAGAATGAGGTGTACCAGGTATCTTCCCAATTGTAATACAGATAATGCAATATTTCCCAATCATGTATCTTGGGCCTATAGATCAATATTTCTCAATCATGTATCTTGGGCCTATAGATCAATATTTTCCAATCATGTATCTTGGGCCTATAGATCAATATTTCTCAATCATGTATCTTGGGCCTATAGATCAATATTTCCCAATCATGTATCTTAGGCCTATAGATTAATATTTCCCAATCATGTATCTTGGGCCTATATATAGATCAATATTTCTCAATCATGTATCTTGGGCCTATAGATCAATATAATTCAATACCATTCGGTAATGTATACTTCCATCTTCATGAAAGTCAATGCTGACTTACAGGGTTAGGCGCCAGAGGTTGAGAAAATGTTATCTCCTATCCCCTGTACATATTAATTAAGGTACAAAAATGACTTCTAGGTTGAAAAGAGACTCTTGTAACAAAAGGAGATGTCAGTGACGGACCAGATGTTCAGATAATCACATTGACTACGCTAAGATATATATTCATTTCACTTGACTTAATAAACAAATAATTGAAATGGATAGCCAAATTTAAAAGATGAATTGTCAAATACAAAGAAAATTGGGTTATACATTTGTATCCTGAACTGTTTTAGCAGCAACTGGATCTCGACAGTGCTATGTATGTCTGAATCTGTGTGTCTGTGTGCCTGTTTGTGACTTTACTTAATACATGACTTTATTTAATTTGAAATAGGCAACAATGCCTTTGTGCTTTACACACATTTAAACATGACAATGACATAATGGCAATAATAAATACATATTTGCTCTCAAATATTGACGGCATTTACATGAATTTTATAGCAGCAAAATAACACACCTTCACAAGGAACATATTCATTCACAATAGTAAGCATGAACACAGGATGCAATAGACTTTAATAAAACAAGAGGCCCAGGGGCCTTAATAGCTCACCTGGTATTTTATTTTTCAATTTAAAACCTGCTGAGTACCATTCAGGTTTATCAAAGGAGTACAAGTAACAAAGTTGCATCTTCCATTTATAAATATTCAATTCCCTTTGCCCAAAGATTCTCTAAAACAAGTTTGGTTAGGTTAAAATCCCTTCAACGGTACAGAAGGAGAAGGATCTTTAATGTTTTCCTCTATTTCCCCTAATGGGCCCCACTAATCTGCCCCAAAGAAGGGGAATCCACACACCTCAGTTTAAACAAAATTGATTCTTTTCTCCCTAAGCATGCTTCAGACTGCATTTGGTTTAAATCCCTTCACTTGTATAGTAGGAGAAAAAAAATCCTCTATTTCCCCTATTGGGCCCCGCTCCTATGCCGCCAGAAGGCCCACACCCTCCGTTTATACAAACTTGAGTCTCCTTTGTCCAAAGATGCTCTAGGACAAATTTGGTCAAAATCCTTCAATTGGTTGAGGAGAAGATTTTTAAAGATTTACCTATTTTCCCCTATTTGGCCCCGTCCCTCTGCCCCCAGGGGGACCATACCCTCCGTTCATACAAAACTGAGAACCCTTTGGCCAATGATGCTCCAGACCAAATTTGGTCAAAATCCCTTCATCGGTACAAAAGGAGAAGGATATTTGATGTTTTCCTCTATTTCCCCTAATGGGCCCCACCCATCTGCCCTTAGAAGGAGGCCCACACACCTCAGTTTATACAAAATTGATTCTTTTGTCCCTAATCATGCTTCAGACTGCATTTGGTTAAAATCCCTTCACTTGTATAGCAGGAGAAAAAAAATCCTCTATTTCCCCTATTGGGCCCCGCCCCTCCGCCCCCAGAGGGGCCACACCCTCCGTTTATACAAACTTGAGTCTCCTTTGTCCAAAGATGCTCTAGGACAAATTTGGTCAAAATCCTTCTATTGGTTGAGAAGAAGAAGATTTTTAAAGATTTACCTATTTTCCCCCTATTTGGCCCCGCCCCTCTGCCCCCAGGGGGGTTATACCCTCCGTTTATACAAAACTGAGAACCCTTTGGCCAATGATGCTTCTGACCAAATTTGGTCAAAATCCTCTGAGCCATTCAGGACAAGTAGCATTTTAAAGGAAAAAGTTGACAGACGCCGGACGCCGGACGCCGGACGCCGGACGCTGCACCATGGGATAAGCTCACTTGGCCCTTCGGGCCAGGTGAGCTAAAAAACAAAGCGAAGCGAAGGATGCAAGAAATTCATTTGAGTTACACATTAAACAAATTTCCATGTCTAATTTCGTTTGCTTTGTAAATAAACATAGCTAAATTTCTAATAATAAAATTGTTTTCTGAAGAAACAAGTTCAACAAATTTGCCATAATTGGTCTACAGTAATATTTGTGTGTCTGTCCATCTGTCTGTCTGTAAAATAATATTCTAATGTCCTATAACTTGCCTGTCTGTCAGTATTTCCTGACTTTTCTTGCTTCTGTATCTAACCAGTGTTTGTGTGTTTTTGCATTTGTGTGTATGTGTGTGCATGTCCGTGTCCGTATACTTACATCGTATATGTCCTGACTTCTCTTGTTTCTGTCTGTCTGTTTGTCTCCTTACAGTTCTTGCTTCTGGATCTCACTAGTGTGTCTCTGTCTGTAGTTGTCTGTGTGTAGTTGTCTGTATTTGTCTGTCTGTAGTTGTGTGTGTGTCTGTCTGTAGTTGTCTGTGTGTCTGTCTGTAGTTGTCTGTCTGTAGTTGTCTGTGTGTAGTTGTCTGTATTTGTGTGTAGTTGTCTGTGTGTAGTTGTCTGTAGTTGTCTGTCTGTAGTTGTCTGTGTGTCTGTCTGTAGTTGTCTGTCTGTAGTTGTCTGTGTGTCTGTCTGTATTTCTGTGTCTGTAGTGGTCTGTCTGTAGTTGTCTGTGTGTCTGTCTGTAGTTGTCTGTGTGTCTGTCTGTAGTTGTCTGTGTGTCTGTGTGTAGTTGTCTGT
>NW_018408762.1:396175-396375 GCF_002113885.1 Mizuhopecten yessoensis | reverse complement strand
TGTAGTTGTCTGTGTGTAGTTGTCAGTCTGTAGTTGTCTGTGTGTAGTTGTCAGTCTGTAGTTGTCTATCTGTAGTTGTCTGTGTGTAGTTGTCAGTCTGTAGTTGTCTGTCTGTAGTTGTCTATCTGTAGTTGTCTGTGTGTCTGTCTGTAGTTGTGTGTCTGTGGTTGTCTGTGTGTCTGTCTGTAGTTGTCTGTGTT